>NW_024544909.1:0-103086 GCF_018167655.1 Microtus oregoni | reverse complement strand
CACAGGGTGCTGGGTGCTCAGTGCTCGGGGTGCTCGGTGCTCAGTACTCAAGGTGGCTGGGTGGCTCAGTGCTCAGGGTGCTGGGTGCTCAGTCCTCGGGGTGCTCCGTGCTCAGTGATCAGGGTGCTGGGGTGCTCAGTACTCAGGGTGCTCGGTGTTCAGTACTCAGGGTTCTCAGTGCTCAGTACTCAGGGTGCTGGGTGCTCAGTGCTCAGGGGTGCTGGGTGCTCAGTACTCAGGGTGCTCAGTGCTCAGTACTCGGGGTGCTTGTTGCTCAGCACTCAGGTTGTGCTCAGTGCTCAGTGCTCGGGGTGCTGGGTGCTCAGTACTCAGGGTGCTCGGTGCTCAGTACTAAGGGTGCTCAGTGCTCAGTACTCAGGTTGCTCAGTGCTCAGTGCTTGGGGTGCTGGGGTGCTCAGTACTCAGGGTGCTGGGTGCTCAGTACTCAGGGTGCTGGGTGCTCAGTGCTCAGTACTCAGCGTGCTGGGTGCTCAGTGCTCGGGATGCTGGGTCCTCAGTGCTCAGGGTGCTGGGTGCTCAGTACTCAGGGTGCTGGGTGCTCAGTGCTCGGGGTGCTGGGTCCTCAGTGCTCAGGGTGCTCAGTGCTCAGTGGTCGGGGTGCTGGGTGCTCAGTGCTCGGGGTGCTGGGTGCTCAGTGCTCACGGTGCTGGTTGCTCAGTACTCTGTGTGCTCAGTCCTCAGGGTGCTGGGTGCTCAGAACTCAGGGTGCTCGGTGCTCAGTACTCATGGTGCTGGGTGCTCATTCTCGGGGTACTGGGTGCTCAGTACTCAGGTTGCTCAGTACTCTGGGTGCTCGGGGCTCAGTACTCATGGTGCTGGGTGCTCAGTGCTAGGGGTGCTGGTTGCTGAGTGCTCAGGGTGCTGGGTGCTCAGTGCTCGGGGTGCTCGGTGCTCAGTGCTCAGGGTCCTGGGTGCTCAGTACTCAGGGTGCTGGGTGCTCAGTGCTCAGGGTGCTGGGTGCTCAGTGCTCGGGGTGCTGGGTGCTCAGTGCAGGGTGATCGGTGCTCAGTACTCAGGGTGCTGGGTGCTCAGTGCTCAGTGTGCTGGTGCTCAGTCCTCAGGGTGCTCAGTGCTCAGGGTGATGGGTGCTCAATGCTCGGGGTGCTCGGTGCTCAGTACTCAGGGTGCTGAGTGCTCAGTACTCAGGGTGCTGGGTGCTCAGTACTCATGGTGCTGGGTGCTCAGTTCTCGGGGTGCTGGGTGCTCAGTACTCAGCCTGCTGCGTGCTCAGTACTCAGGGTGCTGGTGCTCAATACTCAGTGCTCGGGGTCCTGGGTGCTGAGTGCTCAGGGTGCTGGGTGCTCAGTGCTCTGGGTGCTGGGTGCTCAGTACTCAGGGTGCTGGGTGCTCAGTACTCAGGATGCTGGGTGCTCAGTGCTCAGGGTGGTGGGTGCTCAGTACTCAGGGTGCTGGGTGCTCAGTACTCAGGGTGCTCGGTGCTCAGTACTCAGGGTGCTGGGTGCTCAGTGCGCAGGGTGCTGGGTACTCAGTAGTCAGGGTGCTGGGTGCTCAGTATTCAGGGTGCTGGGTGCTCAGTACTCAGGGTGCTGGGTGCTCAGTGCTCAGGGTGCTGGGTGCTCAGTACTCAGGGTGCTGGGTGCTCAGTGCTCAGGGTGATCGGGTGCTCAGTACTCAGGGTGCTCAGTACTCAGGGTTGCTGGGTGCCCAGTGCTCAGGGTGCTGGGTGCTCAGTACTCAGGGTGCTGGGTGCTCAGTGCTCGGGGTGCTGGGTGCTCAGTGCTCAGGGTGATCGGTGCTCCGTACTCAGGTGTGCTGGGTGCTCAGTGCTCAGGGTGCTGGGTGCTCAGTCCTCAGGGTGCTCAGTGCTCAGGGTGCTGGGTGCTCAGTGCTCGGGGTGCTCGGTGCTCAGTACTCAGGGTGCTGACTGCTCAGTACTCAGGGTGCTGGGTGCTCAGTACTCATGGTGCTGGTGCTCAGTACTCAGGGGACTGGGGTGCTCAGTGCTCAGGGTGCTGGTGTGCTCAGTGCTCAAGGCGCTGGGTGCTCAGTGCTCGGGGTGCTGGGGTGCTCAGTGCTCGGGGTGCTGGGTGGTCAGTGCTCAGTGCTCAAGGTGCTAGGTGCTCAGTGCTCAGTGCGCAGGGTGCTGGGTGCTCAGTACTCAGGGTGCTGGGTGCTCAGTACTCAGGGTGCTGGGTGCTCAGTTCTCGGGGTGCTGGGTGCTCAGTGCTCAGGGTCCTGGGTGCTCAGTTCTCGGGGGTGCTCGGTGCTCAGTACTAAAGGTGCTGGGTGCTCAGTGCTCAGGGTGCTGGGTGCTCAGTCCTCGGGGTGCTCCGTGCTCAGTGCTCAGGATGCTGGGTGCTCAGTACTCAGGGTGCTGGGTGCTCAGTGCTCGGGGTGCTCGGTGCTCAGTACTCAAGGTGCTGGGTGCTCAGTGCTCAGGGTGCTGGGTGCTCAGTCCTCGGGGTGCTCCGTGCTCAGTGATCAGGGTGCTGGGTGCTCAGTACTCAGGGTGCTCGGTGTTCAGTACTCAGGGTTCTCAGTGCTCAGTACTCAGGGTGCTGGGTGCTCAGTGCTCAGGGTGCTGGGGTGCTCAGTACTCAGGGTGCTCAGTGCTCAGTACTCGGGGTGCTTGTTGCTCAGCACTCAGGTTGCTCAGTGCTCAGTGCTCGGGGTGCTGGGTGCTCAGTACTCAGGGTGCTCGGTGCTCAGTACTAAGGGTGCTCAGTGCTCAGTACTCAGGTTGCTCAGTGCTCAGTGCTTGGGGTGCTGGGTGCTCAGTACTCAGGGTGCTGGGTGCTCAGTACTCAGGGTGCTGGGTGCTCAGTGCTCAGTACTCAGCGTGCTGGGTGCTCAGTGCTCGGGATGCTGGGTCCTCAGTGCTCAGGGTGCTGGGTGCTCAGTACTCAGGGTGCTGGGTGCTCAGTGCTCGGGGTGCTGGGTCCTCAGTGCTCAGGGTGCTCAGTGCTCAGTGGTCGGGGTGCTGGGTGCTCAGTGCTCGGGGTGCTGGGTGCTCAGTGCTCACGGTGCTGGTTGCTCAGTACTCTGTGTGCTCAGTCCTCAGGGTGCTGGGTGCTCAGAACTCAGGGTGCTCGGTGCTCAGTACTCATGGTGCTGGGTGCTCATTCTCGGGGTACTGGGTGCTCAGTACTCAGGTTGCTCAGTACTCTGGGTGCTCGGGGCTCAGTACTCATGGTGCTGGGTGCTCAGTGCTAGGGGTGCTGGTTGCTGAGTGCTCAGGGTGCTGGGTGCTCAGTGCTCGGGGTGCTCGGTGCTCAGTGCTCAGGGTCCTGGGTGCTCAGTACTCAGGGTGCTGGGTGCTCAGTGCTCAGGGTGCTGGGTGCTCAGTGCTCGGGGTGCTGGGTGCTCAGTGCTCAGGGTGATCGGTGCTCAGTACTCAGGGTGCTGGGTGCTCAGTGCTCAGTGTGCTGGGTGCTCAGTCCTCAGGGTGCTCAGTGCTCAGGGTGATGGGTGCTCAATGCTCGGGGTGCTCGGTGCTCAGTACTCAGGGTGCTGAGTGCTCAGTACTCAGGGTGCTGGGTGCTCAGTACTCATGGTGCTGGGTGCTCAGTTCTCGGGGTGCTGGGTGCTCAGTACTCAGCCTGCTGCGTGCTCAGTACTCAGGGTGCTGGGTGCTCAATACTCAGTGCTCGGGGTCCTGGGTGCTGAGTGCTCAGGGTGCTGGGTGCTCAGTGCTCTGGGTGCTGGGTGCTCAGTACTCAGGGTGCTGGGTGCTCAGTACTCAGGATGCTGGGTGCTCAGTGCTCAGGGTGGTGGGTGCTCAGTACTCAGGGTGCTGGGTGCTCAGTACTCAGGGTGCTCGGTGCTCAGTACTCAGGGTGCTGGGTGCTCAGTGCGCAGGGTGCTGGGTACTCAGTAGTCAGGGTGCTGGGTGCTCAGTATTCAGGGTGCTGGGTGCTCAGTACTCAGGGTGCTGGGTGCTCAGTGCTCAGGGTGCTGGGTGCTCAGTACTCAGGGTGCTGGGTGCTCAGTGCTCAGGGTGATCGGTGCTCAGTACTCAGGGTGCTCAGTACTCAGGGTGCTGGGTGCCCAGTGCTCAGGGTGCTGGGTGCTCAGTACTCAGGGTGCTGGGTGCTCAGTGCTCGGGGTGCTGGGTGCTCAGTGCTCAGGGTGATCGGTGCTCCGTACTCAGGGTGCTGGGTGCTCAGTGCTCAGGGTGCTGGGTGCTCAGTCCTCAGGGTGCTCAGTGCTCAGGGTGCTGGGTGCTCAGTGCTCGGGGTGCTCGGTGCTCAGTACTCAGGGTGCTGACTGCTCAGTACTCAGGGTGCTGGGTGCTCAGTACTCATGGTGCTGGGTGCTCAGTACTCAGGGGACTGGGTGCTCAGTGCTCAGGGTGCTGGGTGCTCAGTGCTCAAGGCGCTGGGTGCTCAGTGCTCGGGGTGCTGGGTGCTCAGTGCTCGGGGTGCTGGGTGGTCAGTGCTCAGTGCTCAAGGTGCTAGGTGCTCAGTGCTCAGTGCGCAGGGTGCTGGGTGCTCAGTACTCAGGGTGCTGGGTGCTCAGTACTCAGGGTGCTGGGTGCTCAGTTCTCGGGGTGCTGGGTGCTCAGTGCTCAGGGTCCTGGGTGCTCAGTGCTCGGGGTGCTCGGTGCTCAGTACTAAAGGTGCTGGGTGCTCAGTGCTCAGGGTGCTGGGTGCTCAGTCCTCGGGGTGCTCCGTGCTCAGTGCTCAGGATGCTGGGTGCTCAGTACTCAGGGTGCTGGGTGCTCAGTGCTCGGGGTGCTCGGTGCTCAGTACTCAAGGTGCTGGGTGCTCAGTGCTCAGGGTGCTGGGTGCTCAGTCCTCGGGGTGCTCCGTGCTCAGTGATCAGGGTGCTGGGTGCTCAGTACTCAGGGTGCTCGGTGTTCAGTACTCAGGGTTCTCAGTGCTCAGTACTCAGGGTGCTGGGTGCTCAGTGCTCAGGGTGCTGGGTGCTCAGTACTCAGGGTGCTCAGTGCTCAGTACTCGGGGTGCTTGTTGCTCAGCACTCAGGTTGCTCAGTGCTCAGTGCTCGGGGTGCTGGGTGCTCAGTACTCAGGGTGCTCGGTGCTCAGTACTAAGGGTGCTCAGTGCTCAGTACTCAGGTTGCTCAGTGCTCAGTGCTTGGGGTGCTGGGTGCTCAGTACTCAGGGTGCTGGGTGCTCAGTACTCAGGGTGCTGGGTGCTCAGTGCTCAGTACTCAGCGTGCTGGGTGCTCAGTGCTCGGGATGCTGGGTCCTCAGTGCTCAGGGTGCTGGGTGCTCAGTACTCAGGGTGCTGGGTGCTCAGTGCTCGGGGTGCTGGGTCCTCAGTGCTCAGGGTGCTCAGTGCTCAGTGGTCGGGGTGCTGGGTGCTCAGTGCTCGGGGTGCTGGGTGCTCAGTGCTCACGGTGCTGGTTGCTCAGTACTCTGTGTGCTCAGTCCTCAGGGTGCTGGGTGCTCAGAACTCAGGGTGCTCGGTGCTCAGTACTCATGGTGCTGGGTGCTCATTCTCGGGGTACTGGGTGCTCAGTACTCAGGTTGCTCAGTACTCTGGGTGCTCGGGGCTCAGTACTCATGGTGCTGGGTGCTCAGTACTCAGGGTGCTGGGTGCTCAGAACTCAGGGTGCTTGGTGCTCAGTACTCAGGGTGCTGGGTGCTCAGTGCTCAGGGTGCTCGGTGCTCAGTACTCATGGTGCTGGGTGCTCATTCTCGGGGTACTGGGTGCTCAGTACTCAGGTTGCTCAGTACTCTGCGTGCTCGGGGCTCAGTACTCATGGTGCTGGGTGCTCAGTACTCAGGGTGCTCGGTGCTCAGTTCTCAGGGTGCTCGGTGCTCAGTGTTTGGGGTGCTGGGTGCTCAGTACTCAGGGTGCTTGGTGCTCAGTGCTCAGGGTGCTGGCTGCTCAGTGCTCAGGGTGCTGGGTGCTCAGTACTCAGTGCTCAGGATGCTGGGTTCTCAGTGCTCAGGGTGCTGGGTGCTCAGTGCTCAGGGTGGTCAGTGCTCAGTGCTCAGTACTCAGGGTGCTTGGTGCTCAGTACTCAGGGTGCTGGGTGCTCAGTGCTCGGGTTACCCGGTGCTCAGTGCTCGGGTTGCTCGGTGCTCAGTACTCAAGGTGCTGAGTGCTCAGTGCTCAGGTTGCTGGGTGCTCAGTGCTCAGGGTGCTGGGTGCTCAGTGCTCAGCGTGCTTGATGCTCAGTACTCAGGGTGTTGGGTGCTCAGTGCTCAGGGTGCTGGGTGCTCAGTGCTCGGGGTGCTGGGTGCTCATTACTCAGGGTGCTGGGTGCTCAGTACTCAGGGTGCTGGGTGCTTAGTACTCGGGGTGCTGGGTGCTCAGTGCCCAGTGCTCAGGATGCTGGGTGCTCAGTGCTCGGGCTGCTGGGTGCTCAGTGCTCAGGGTGCTGGGTGCTCAGTACTCAGGGTGCTGGGTTCTCAGTACTCAGGGTGCTGGGTGCACAGTGCTAGGGGCGCTGGGTCCTCAGTGCTCGGGGTCTGGGTGCTCAGTACTCAGGGTGCTGGGTGCTCAGTACTCAGGGTACTGGGTGCTCAGTGCTCAGGGTGCTGGGTGCTCAGTGCTCTGGGTGCTGGGTGCTCAGTGCTCAGGGTGCTGGGTGCTCAGTGCTCAGGGTGCTGGGTGCTCAGTGATCGGGGTGATGGGTGCTGAGTGCTCAGGGTGCTGGGTGCTCAGTGCTCGGGGTGCTCGGTGCTCAGTGCTCAGGGTCCTGGGTGCTCAGTACTCAGGGTGCTGGGTGCTCAGTACTCAGTTTGCTCAGTGCTCAGTACACAGGGTGCTGGGTGCTCAGTGCTCAGGGTGCTGGGTGCTCAGTCCTTGGGGTGCTCCGTGCTCGGTGCTCAGGGTGCTGGGTGCTCAGTACTCAGGGTGCTCGGTGTTCAGTACTCAGGGTTCTCAGTGCTCAGTACTCAGGGTGCTGGGTGCTCAGTGCTCAGGGTGCTGGGTGCTCAGTACTCAGGGTGCTCAGTGCTCAGTACTCGGGGTGCTTGTTGCTCAGCACTCAGGTTGCTCAGTGCTCAGTGCTCGGGGTGCTGGGTGCTCAGTACTCAGGGTGCTCGGTGCTCAGTACTAAGGGTGCTCAGTGCTCAGTACTCAGGTTGCTCAGTGCTCAGTGCTTGGGGTGCTGGGTGCTCAGTACTCAGGGTGCTGGGTGCTCAGTACTCAGGGTGCTGGGTGCTCAGTGCTCAGTACTCAGCGTGCTGGGTGCTCAGTGCTCTGGATGCTGGGTCCTCAGTGCTCAGGGTGCTGGGTGCTCAGTACTCAGGGTGCTGGGTGCTCAGTGCTCGGGGTGCTGGGTCCTCAGTGCTCAGGGTGCTCAGTGCTCAGTGGTCGGGTGCTGGGTGCTCAGTGCTCGGGGTGCTGGGTGCTCAGTGCTCACGGTGCTGGTTGCTCAGTACTCTGTGTGCTCAGTGCTCAGGGTGCTGGGTGCACAGAACTCAGGGTGCTCGGTGCTCAGTACTCATGGTGCTGGGTGCTCATTCTCGGGGTACTGGGTGCTCAGTACTCAGGTTGCTCAGTACTCTGGGTGCTCGGGGCTCAGTACTCATGGTGCTGCGTGCTCAGTACTCAGGGTGCTGGGTGCTCAGAACTCAGGGTGCTTGGTGCTCAGTACTCAGGGTGCTGGGTGCTCAGTGCTCAGGGTGCTCGGTGCTCAGTACTCATGGTGCTGGGTGCTCATTCTCGGGGTACTGGGTGCTCAGTACTCAGGTTGCTCAGTACTCTGGGTGCTCGGGGCTCAGTACTCATGGTGCTGGGTGCTGAGTACTCAGGGTGCTCGGTGCTCAGTTCTCAGGGTGCTCGGTGCTCAGTGTTTGGGGTGCTGGGTGCTCAGTACTCAGGGTGCTTGGTGCTCAGTGCTCAGGGTGCTGGCTGCTCAGTGCTCAGGGTGCTGGGTGCTCAGTACTCAGTGCTCAGGATGCTGGGTGCTCAGTGCTCAGGGTGCTGGGTGCTCAGTGCTCAGGGTGGTCAGTGCTCAGTGCTCAGTACTCAGGGTGCTTGGTGCTCAGTGCTCAGGGTGCTGTGTGCTCAGTACTCAGTACTCAGGGTGCTTGGTGCTCAGTACTCATGGTGCTGGGTGCTCAGTACTCAGGGTGCTCGGTGCTCAGTACTCAAGGTGCTGAGTGTTCAGTGCTCAGGGTGCTGGGTGCTCAGTGCTCAGGGTGCTGGGTGCTCAGTGCTCAGCGTGCTTGATGCTCAGTACTCAGGGTGTTGGGTGCTCAGTGCTCAGGGTGCTGGGTGCTCAGTGCTCGGTGTGCTGGGTGCTCATTACTCAGGGTGCTGGGTGCTCAGTACTCAGGGTGCTGGGTGCTTAGTACTCGGGGTGCTGGGTGCTCAGTGCCCAGTGCTCAGGATGCTGGGTGCTCAGTGCTCAGGCTGCTGGGTGCTCAGTGCTCAGGGTGCTGGGTGCTCAGTACTCAGGGTGCTGGGTTCTCAGTACTCAGGGTGCTGGGTGCACAGTGCTAGGGGTGCTGGGTCCTCAGTGCTCGGGGTCTGGGTGCTCAGTGCTCAGTACTCAGATTGCTGGGTGCTCAGTGCTCAGGGTGCTGAGTGCTCAGTACTCAGCGTGCTGACTGCTCAGTACTCAGGGTGCTGGGTGCTCAGTGCTCAGGGTGCTGGGTGCTCCGTGCTCAGGGTGCTGGGTGCTCAGTACTCAGCGTGCTGGGTGCTCAGTACTCAGGGTGCAGGGTGCTCAGTGCTCAGGGTGCTGAGTGCTCAGTACTCAGCGTGCTGGGTGCTCAGTACTCAGGGTGCTGGGTGCTCAGTGCTCAGGGTGCTGGGTGCTCAGTACTCAGGGTGCTGGGTGCTCAGTGCTCAGTGTGCTGGGTGCTCAGTGCTCAGGGTGCTGGGTGCTCAGTGCTCGGGGAGCTCGGTGCTCAGTACTCAGGGTGCTGGGTGCTCAGTGCTCAGGGTGCTGGGTGCTCAGTGCTCAGGGTGCTGGGTGCTCAGTGCTCGGGGTGCTGGGTGCTCAGTGCTCGGGGTGCTGGGTGCTCAGTGCTCGGTGTGCTGGGTGCTCAGTACTCAGGGTGCTGGGTGCTCAGTGCTCAGTGTGCTGGGTGCTCAGTGCTCAGGCTGCTGGGTGCTCAGTGGTCGGGGTGCTGGGTGCTCAGTGCTCAGGGTGATCGGTGCTCAGTACTCAGGGTGCTGGGTGCTCAGTGCTCAGGGTGCTGGGTGCTCAGTCCTCAGGTTGCTCAGTGCTCAGGGTGCTGGGTGCTCAGTGCTCGGGGTGCTCGGTGCTCAGTACTCAGGGTGCTGAGTGCTCAGTACTCAGGGTGCTGGGTGCTCAGTACTCGGGGTGCTGGGTGCTCAGTGCTCAGCGTGCTGGGTGCTCAGTACTCAGGGTGCTCGGTGCTCAGTGCTTGGGGTGCTGGGTGCTCAGTACTCAGGGTGCTGGGTGCTCAGTGCTCAGGGTGCTGGGTGCTCAGTGCTCAGGGTGCTGGGTGCTCAGTACTCAGTGCTCAGGATGCTGGGTGCTCAGTGCTCGGGCTGCTGAGTGCTCAGTGCTCAGAATGCTGGGTGCTCAGTGCTAGGGGTGATGGGTCCTCAGTGCTCGGGGTCTGGGTGCTCAGTACTCAGGGTGCTGGGTGCTCAGTACTCAGGGTGCTGGGTGCTCATTGCTCAGGGTGCTGGGTGCTCAGTGCTCTGGGTGCTGGGTGCTCAGTGCTCGGGGTGCTGGGTGCTCAGTGCTCAGGGTGCTGGGTGCTCAGTACTCAGGGTGCTGGGTGCTCAGTGCTCGGGGTGCTCGGTGCTCAGTACTCAAGGTGCTGGGTGCTCAGTGCTCAGGGTGCTGGGTGCTCAGTCCTCGGGGTGCTCCGTGCTCAGTGCTCAGGGTGCTGGGTGCTCAGTACTCAGGGTGCTGGGTGCTCAGTGCTCGGGGTGCTCGGTGCTCAGTACTCAAGGTGCTGGTTGCTCAGTGCTCAGGGTGCTGGGTGCTCAGTCCTCGGGGTGCTCCGTGCTCAGTGATCAGGGTGCTGGGTGCTCAGTCCTCAGGGTGCTCAGTGCTCAGGGTGATGGGTGCTCAATGCTCGGGGTGCTCGGTGCTCAGTACTCAGGGTGCTGAGTGCTCAGTACTCAGGGTGCTGGGTGCTCAGTACTCATGGTGCTGGGTGCTCAGTTCTCGGGGTGCTGGGTGCTCAGTACTCAGCCTGCTGCGTGCTCAGTACTCAGGGTGCTGGGTGCTCAATACTCAGTGCTCGGGGTCCTGGGTGCTGAGTGCTCAGGGTGCTGGGTGCTCAGTGCTCTGGGTGCTGGGTGCTCAGTACTCAGGGTGCTGGGTGCTCAGTACTCAGGATGCTGGGTGCTCAGTGCTCAGGGTGGTGGGTGCTCAGTACACAGGGTGCTGGGTGCTCAGTACTCAGGGTGCTCGGTGCTCAGTACTCAGGGTGCTGGGTGCTCAGTGCGCAGGGTGCTGGGTACTCAGTAGTCAGGGTGCTGGGTGCTCAGTATTCAGGGTGCTGGGTGCTCAGTACTCAGGGTGCTGGGTGCTCAGTGCTCAGGGTGCTGGGTGCTCAGTACTCAGGGTGCTGGGTGCTCAGTGCTCAGGGTGATCGGTGCTCAGTACTCAGGGTGCTCAGTACTCAGGGTGCTGGGTGCCCAGTGCTCAGGGTGCTGGGTGCTCAGTACTCAGGGTGCTGGGTGCTCAGTGCTCGGGGTGCTGGGTGCTCAGTGCTCAGGGTGATCGGTGCTCCGTACTCAGGGTGCTGGGTGCTCAGTGCTCAGGGTGCTGGGTGCTCAGTCCTCAGGGTGCTCAGTGCTCAGGGTGCTGGGTGCTCAGTGCTCGGGGTGCTCGGTGCTCAGTACTCAGGGTGCTGACTGCTCAGTACTCAGGGTGCTGGGTGCTCAGTACTCATGGTGCTGGGTGCTCAGTACTCAGGGGACTGGGTGCTCAGTGCTCAGGGTGCTGGGTGCTCAGTGCCCAAGGCGCTGGGTGCTCAGTGCTCGGGGTGCTGGGTGCTCAGTGCTCGGGGTGCTGGGTGGTCAGTGCTCAGTGCTCAAGGTGCTAGGTGCTCAGTGCTCAGTGCGCAGGGTGCTGGGTGCTCAGTACTCAGGGTGCTGGGTGCTCAGTACTCAGGGTGCTGGGTGCTCAGTTCTCGGGGTGCTGGGTGCTCAGTGCTCAGGGTCCTGGGTGCTCAGTGCTCGGGGTGCTCGGTGCTCAGTACTAAAGGTGCTGGGTGCTCAGTGCTCAGGGTGCTGGGTGCTCAGTCCTCGGGGTGCTCCGTGCTCAGTGCTCAGGATGCTGGGTGCTCAGTACTCAGGGTGCTGGGTGCTCAGTGCTCGGGGTGCTCGGTGCTCAGTACTCAAGGTGCTGGGTGCTCAGTGCTCAGGGTGCTGGGTGCTCAGTCCTCGGGGTGCTCCGTGCTCAGTGATCAGGGTGCTGGGTGCTCAGTACTCAGGGTGCTCGGTGTTCAGTACTCAGGGTTCTCAGTGCTCAGTACTCAGGGTGCTGGGTGCTCAGTGCTCAGGGTGCTGGGTGCTCAGTACTCAGGGTGCTCAGTGCTCAGTACTCGGGGTGCTTGTTGCTCAGCACTCAGGTTGCTCAGTGCTCAGTGCTCGGGGTGCTGGGTGCTCAGTACTCAGGGTGCTCGGTGCTCAGTACTAAGGGTGCTCAGTGCTCAGTACTCAGGTTGCTCAGTGCTCAGTGCTTGGGGTGCTGGGTGCTCAGTACTCAGGGTGCTGGGTGCTCAGTACTCAGGGTGCTGGGTGCTCAGTGCTCAGTACTCAGCGTGCTGGGTGCTCAGTGCTCGGGATGCTGGGTCCTCAGTGCTCAGGGTGCTGGGTGCTCAGTACTCAGGGTGCTGGGTGCTCAGTGCTCGGGGTGCTGGGTCCTCAGTGCTCAGGGTGCTCAGTGCTCAGTGGTCGGGGTGCTGGGTGCTCAGTGCTCGGGGTGCTGGGTGCTCAGTGCTCACGGTGCTGGTTGCTCAGTACTCTGTGTGCTCAGTCCTCAGGGTGCTGGGTGCTCAGAACTCAGGGTGCTCGGTGCTCAGTACTCATGGTGCTGGGTGCTCATTCTCGGGGTACTGGGTGCTCAGTACTCAGGTTGCTCAGTACTCTGGGTGCTCGGGGCTCAGTACTCATGGTGCTGGGTGCTCAGTACTCAGGGTGCTGGGTGCTCAGAACTCAGGGTGCTTGGTGCTCAGTACTCAGGGTGCTGGGTGCTCAGTGCTCAGGGTGCTCGGTGCTCAGTACTCATGGTGCTGGGTGCTCATTCTCGGGGTACTGGATGCTCAGTACTCAGGTTGCTCAGTACTCTGCGTGCTCGGGGCTCAGTACTCATGGTGCTGGGTGCTCAGTACTCAGGGTGCTCGGTGCTCAGTTCTCAGGGTGCTCGGTGCTCAGTGTTTGGGGTGCTGGGTGCTCAGTACTCAGGGTGCTTGGTGCTCAGTGCTCAGGGTGCTGGCTGCTCAGTGCTCAGGGTGCTGGGTGCTCAGTACTCAGTGCTCAGGATGCTGGGTTCTCAGTGCTCAGGGTGCTGGGTGCTCAGTGCTCAGGGTGGTCAGTGCTCAGTGCTCAGTACTCAGGGTGCTTGGTGCTCAGTACTCAGGGTGCTGGGTGCTCAGTGCTCGGGTTACCCGGTGCTCAGTGCTCGGGTTGCTCGGTGCTCAGTACTCAAGGTGCTGAGTGCTCAGTGCTCAGGTTGCTGGGTGCTCAGTGCTCAGGGTGCTGGGTGCTCAGTGCTCAGCGTGCTTGATGCTCAGTACTCAGGGTGTTGGGTGCTCAGTGCTCAGGGTGCTGGGTGCTCAGTGCTCGGGGTGCTGGGTGCTCATTACTCAGGGTGCTGGGTGCTCAGTACTCAGGGTGCTGGGTGCTTAGTACTCGGGGTGCTGGGTGCTCAGTGCCCAGTGCTCAGGATGCTGGGTGCTCAGTGCTCGGGCTGCTGGGTGCTCAGTGCTCAGGGTGCTGGGTGCTCAGTACTCAGGGTGCTGGGTTCTCAGTACTCAGGGTGCTGGGTGCACAGTGCTAGGGGCGCTGGGTCCTCAGTGCTCGGGGTCTGGGTGCTCAGTACTCAGGGTGCTGGGTGCTCAGTACTCAGGGTACTGGGTGCTCAGTGCTCAGGGTGCTGGGTGCTCAGTGCTCTGGGTGCTGGGTGCTCAGTGCTCAGGGTGCTGGGTGCTCAGTGCTCAGGGTGCTGGGTGCTCAGTGATCGGGGTGATGGGTGCTGAGTGCTCAGGGTGCTGGGTGCTCAGTGCTCGGGGTGCTCGGTGCTCAGTGCTCAGGGTCCTGGGTGCTCAGTACTCAGGGTGCTGGGTGCTCAGTACTCAGTTTGCTCAGTGCTCAGTACACAGGGTGCTGGGTGCTCAGTGCTCAGGGTGCTGGGTGCTCAGTCCTTGGGGTGCTCCGTGCTCGGTGCTCAGGGTGCTGGGTGCTCAGTACTCAGGGTGCTCGGTGTTCAGTACTCAGGGTTCTCAGTGCTCAGTACTCAGGGTGCTGGGTGCTCAGTGCTCAGGGTGCTGGGTGCTCAGTACTCAGGGTGCTCAGTGCTCAGTACTCGGGGTGCTTGTTGCTCAGCACTCAGGTTGCTCAGTGCTCAGTGCTCGGGGTGCTGGGTGCTCAGTACTCAGGGTGCTCGGTGCTCAGTACTAAGGGTGCTCAGTGCTCAGTACTCAGGTTGCTCAGTGCTCAGTGCTTGGGGTGCTGGGTGCTCAGTACTCAGGGTGCTGGGTGCTCAGTACTCAGGGTGCTGGGTGCTCAGTGCTCAGTACTCAGCGTGCTGGGTGCTCAGTGCTCTGGATGCTGGGTCCTCAGTGCTCAGGGTGCTGGGTGCTCAGTACTCAGGGTGCTGGGTGCTCAGTGCTCGGGGTGCTGGGTCCTCAGTGCTCAGGGTGCTCAGTGCTCAGTGGTCGGGTGCTGGGTGCTCAGTGCTCGGGGTGCTGGGTGCTCAGTGCTCACGGTGCTGGTTGCTCAGTACTCTGTGTGCTCAGTGCTCAGGGTGCTGGGTGCACAGAACTCAGGGTGCTCGGTGCTCAGTACTCATGGTGCTGGGTGCTCATTCTCGGGGTACTGGGTGCTCAGTACTCAGGTTGCTCAGTACTCTGGGTGCTCGGGGCTCAGTACTCATGGTGCTGCGTGCTCAGTACTCAGGGTGCTGGGTGCTCAGAACTCAGGGTGCTTGGTGCTCAGTACTCAGGGTGCTGGGTGCTCAGTGCTCAGGGTGCTCGGTGCTCAGTACTCATGGTGCTGGGTGCTCATTCTCGGGGTACTGGGTGCTCAGTACTCAGGTTGCTCAGTACTCTGGGTGCTCGGGGCTCAGTACTCATGGTGCTGGGTGCTGAGTACTCAGGGTGCTCGGTGCTCAGTTCTCAGGGTGCTCGGTGCTCAGTGTTTGGGGTGCTGGGTGCTCAGTACTCAGGGTGCTTGGTGCTCAGTGCTCAGGGTGCTGGCTGCTCAGTGCTCAGGGTGCTGGGTGCTCAGTACTCAGTGCTCAGGATGCTGGGTGCTCAGTGCTCAGGGTGCTGGGTGCTCAGTGCTCAGGGTGGTCAGTGCTCAGTGCTCAGTACTCAGGGTGCTTGGTGCTCAGTGCTCAGGGTGCTGGGTGCTCAGTACTCAGTACTCAGGGTGCTTGGTGCTCAGTACTCATGGTGCTGGGTGCTCAGTACTCAGGGTGCTCGGTGCTCAGTACTCAAGGTGCTGAGTGCTCAGTGCTCAGGGTGCTGGGTGCTCAGTGCTCAGGGTGCTGGGTGCTCAGTGCTCAGCGTGCTTGATGCTCAGTACTCAGGGTGTTGGGTGCTCAGTGCTCAGGGTGCTGGGTGCTCAGTGCTCGGTGTGCTGGGTGCTCATTACTCAGGGTGCTGGGTGCTCAGTACTCAGGGTGCTGGGTGCTTAGTACTCGGGGTGCTGGGTGCTCAGTGCCCAGTGCTCAGGATGCTGGGTGCTCAGTGCTCAGGCTGCTGGGTGCTCAGTGCTCAGGGTGCTGGGTGCTCAGTACTCAGGGTGCTGGGTTCTCAGTACTCAGGGTGCTGGGTGCACAGTGCTAGGGGTGCTGGGTCCTCAGTGCTCGGGGTCTGGGTGCTCAGTGCTCAGTACTCAGATTGCTGGGTGCTCAGTGCTCAGGGTGCTGAGTGCTCAATACTCAGCGTGCTGACTGCTCAGTACTCAGGGTGCTGGGTGCTCAGTGCTCAGGGTGCTGGGTGCTCCGTGCTCAGGGTGCTGGGTGCTCAGTACTCAGCGTGCTGGGTGCTCAGTACTCAGGGTGCAGGGTGCTCAGTGCTCAGGGTGCTGAGTGCTCAGTACTCAGCGTGCTGGGTGCTCAGTACTCAGGGTGCTGGGTGCTCAGTGCTCAGGGTGCTGGGTGCTCAGTACTCAGGGTGCTGGGTGCTCAGTGCTCAGTGTGCTGGGTGCTCAGTGCTCAGGGTGCTGGGTGCTCAGTGCTCGGGGAGCTCGGTGCTCAGTACTCAGGGTGCTGGGTGCTCAGTGCTCAGGGTGCTGGGTGCTCAGTGCTCAGGGTGCTGGGCGCTCAGTGCTCGGGGTGCTGGGTGCTCAGTGCTCGGGGTGCTGGGTGCTCAGTGCTCGGGGTGCTGGGTGCTCAGTGCTCAGGGTGCTGGGTGCTCAGTACTCAGGGTGCTGGGGGCTCAGTACTCAGGGTGCTGGGTGCTCAGTGTTCAGGGTGCTGGGTGCTCAGTCCTCAGGGTGCTGGGTGCTCAGTACTCAGGGTGTTCGGTGCTCAGTACTCAGGGTGCTCAGTGCTCAGTACTCAGGGTGCTGGTTGCTCAGTGCTCGGGGTGCTCGGTGCTCAGTACTCAGGGTGCTGGGTGCTCAGTACTCAGGGTGCTGGGTGCTCAGTACTCAGGGTGCTGGGTGCTCAGTGCTCAGGGTGCTGGGTGCTCAGTACTCAGGGTGCTTGGTGCTCAGTACTTAGTGTGCTCATTGCTCAGTACTCAGGGTGCTGGGTGCTCAGTGCTCAGGGTGCTTTGTACTCAGTACTCAGGGTTCTGGGTGCTCAGTACTCAGGGTGCTGTGTGCTCAGTGCTCAGGGTGCTGGGTGCTCAGTGCTCAGGGTGCTGGGTGCTCAGTACTCAGGGTGCTGGGTGCTCAGTGCTCAGGGTGATCGGTGCTCAGTACTCAGGGTGCTCAGTACTCAGGGTGCTGGGTGCTCAGTGCTCAGGGTGATGGGTGCTCAGTACTCAGGGTGCTGGGTGCTCAGTGCTCGGTGTGCTGGGTGCTCAGTGCTCAGGGTGCTCAGTGCTCAGGGTGCTGGGTGCTCAGTGCTCGGGGTGCTCGGTGCTCAGGGTGCTGGGTGCTCATTCCTCAGGGTGCTCAGTGCTCAGGGTGCTGGGTGCTCAGTGCTCGGGGTGCTCGGTGCTCAGGGTGCTGGGTGCTCAGTCCTCAGGGTGCTCAGTGCTCAGGGTGCTGGGTGCTCAGTGCTCGGGGTGCTCGGTGCTCAGGGTGCTGGGTGCTCAGTCCTCAGGGTGCTCAGTGCTCAGGGTGCTGGGTGCTCAGTGCTCGGGGTGCTCGGTGCTCAGGGTGCTGGGTGCTCAGTCCTCAGGGTGCTCAGTGCTCAGGGTGCTGGGTGCTCAGTGCTCGGGGTGCTCGGTGCTCAGTACTCAGGGTGCTGGGTACTCAGTACTCATGGTGCTGGGTTCTCAGTGCTCAGGGTGCTGGGTGCTCAGTACTCAGGGTGCTCAGTGCTCAGTACTCGGGGTGCTGGGTGCTCAGTACTCAGGGCGCTCAGTGCTCAGTACTCGGGGTGCTGGGTGCTCAGTGCTCAGTGTGCTCAGTGCTCAGTGCTCGGGGTGCTGGGTGCTCAGTGCTCGGGGCGCTGGGTGCTCAGTGCTCGGGGTGCTGGGTGCTCAGTACTCAGGGTGCTGTGTGCTCAGTGCTCAGTACTCAGCGTGCTGGGTGCTCAGTGCTCAGAGTGTTGGGTGCTCAGTACTCAGGGTGCTGGGTGCTCAGTGCTCAGTGCTCAGGGTGCTCAGTGCTCAGGGTGCTCAGTGCTCAGGGTGCTGGGTGCTCAGGGTGCTGGGTGCTCAGTGCTCGGGGTGCTGGGTGCTCAGTGCTCAGTGCTCAGGGTGCTGGGTGCTCAGTGCTGAGTGCTCAAGGTGCTGGGTGTTCAGTACTCAGGGTGCTCGGTGCTCAGTGCTCAGGGTGCTGGGTGCTCAGTACTCAGGGTGCTGGGTGCTCAGTGCTCGGGGTGCTGGGTGCTCCGTGCTCAGGGTGATCAGTGCTCAGTACTCAGGGTGCTGGGTTCTCAGTGCTCTGGGTGCTGGGTGCTCAGTCCTCAGAGTGCTCAGTACTCAGGATGCTCTGTGCTCAGTGCTCAGTACTCAGGGTGCTCAGTACTCAGGGTGCTGGGTGCTCAGTGCTCGGGGTGCTGGGTGCTCAGTACTCAGGGTGCTGGGTGCTCAGTACTCGGGGTGCTGGGTGCTCAGTACTCAGGGTGCTGGGTGCTCAGTGCTCGGGGTGCTGGGTGCTCACTGCTCAGAGTGATCTGTGCTCAGTGCTCAGAGTGCTGGGTGCTCAGTCCTCCGGGTGCTCAGTGCTCAGGGTGCTGGGTGCTCATTGCTCGGTGTGCTCGGTGCTCAGTACTCAGGCTGCTGAGTGCTCAGTACTCAGGGTGCTGGGTGCTCAGTACTCAGGTAGCTGGTTGCTCAGTACTCAGGGTGCTGGGTGCTCAGTGCTCAGGGTGCTGGGTGCTCAGTGCTCGGGGTGCTGATTGCTCAGGGCTGTGGTGCTGGGTGCTCAGTGCTCAGTGCTCAGGGTGCTGGGTGCTCAGTGCTCAGTGCTCAGGGTGCTGGTTGCTCAGTACTCAGGGTGCTGGGTGCTCAGTACTCAGGGTGCTGGGTGCTCAGTGCTCAGGGTGCTCTGTGCTCAGTACTCAGGGTGCTGGTTGCTGAGTGCTTGGGGTGCTGCGTGCTCAGTGCTCAGGGAGCTGGGTGCTCAGTGCTCAGGGTGCTGGGTGCTCAGTACTCAGGGTGCTGGGTGCTCAGTGCTCGTTGTGCTCGGTGCTCAGTACTCAAGGTGCTGGGTGCTCAGTGCTCAGGGTGCTGGGTGCTCAGTCCTCGGGGTGCTCCGTGCTCAGTGATCAGGGTGCTGGGTGCTCAGTACTCAGGGTGCTCGGTGCTCAGTACTCAGGGTTTTCAGTGCTCAGTACTCAGGGTGCTGGGTGCTCAGTGCTCAGGGTGCTGGGTGCTCAGTACTCAGGGTGCTCAGTGCTCAGTACTCGGGGTGCTTGGTGCTCAGTACTCAGGGTGCTCAGTGCTCAGTACTCGGGGTGCTTGGTGCCCAGTGTTCAGGGTGCTCAGTGCTCAGTGCTCGGGGTGCTGGGTGCTCAGTGCTCGGGGCGCTAGGTGCTCAGTGCTCGGGGTGCTGGGTGCTCAGTACTCGGGGTGCTGGGTGCTCAGTGCTCAGGGTGCTCAGTGCTCAGTACTCAGTGCTCAGGGTGCTCAGTGCTCAGTGCTCAGGGTGCTGGGTGTTCAGTACTCAGGGTGCTGGGTGCTCAGTACTCAGGGTGCTGGGTGCTCAGTGCTCAGGGTGCTGGGAGCTCAGTAGTCTGGGTGTTGGGTGCTCAGTACTCAGGGTGCTGGGTGCTCCGTGCTCAGGGTGCTGGGTGCTCAGTGCTCAGGGTTCTGGGTGCTCAGTGCTCAGGGTGCTGGTTGCTCAGTACTCAGGGTGCTGGGTGCTTAGTGCTCGAGGTGCTCGGTGCTCAGTACTCAAGGTGTTGGGTGCTCAGTGCTCAGGGTGCTGGGTGCTCAGTACTCGGGGTGCTCCGTGCTCATGGTGCTGGGTGCTCAGTGCTCAGGGTGCTGGGTGCTCAGTGCTCGGGGTGCTGGGTGCTGAGTGCTCAGGGTGCTGGGTGCTCAGTGCTCGGGGTGCTCGGTGCTCAGTGCTCGGGGTGCTGGGTGCTGAGTGCTCAGGGTGCTGGGTGCTCAGTGCTCGGGGTGCTCGGTGCTCAGTGCTCAGGGTGCTCAGTGCTCAGTACACAGGGTGCTGGGTGCTCAGTGCTCGGGGTGCTGGGTGCTCAGTGCTCAGTACTCAGGGTGCTGCCTGCTCAGTGCTCAGGGTGCTGGGTGCTCAGTACTCAGCGTGCTGGGTGCTCAGTACTCAGGGTGCTGGGTGCTCAGTGCTCAGGGTGCTGGGTGCTCAGTGCACATGGTGCTGGGTGCTCAGTGATCGGGGTGCTGGGTGCTCAGTACTCAGGGTGCTCAGTGCTCGGTTAGCTCGGTGCTCAGTACTCAGGGTGCTGGGTGCTCAGTACTCAGTGCTCGGGGTCCTGGGTGCTCCGTGCTCGGGGTGCTGGGTGCTCAGTGCTCTGGGTGCTGGGTGCTCAGTACTCAGGGTGCTGGGTGCTCAGTACTCAGGGTGCTGGGTGCTCAGTGCTCAGGGTGCTGTGTGCTCAGTACTCAGGGTGCTGGGTGCTCAGTACTCAGGGTGCTCGGTGCTCAGTACTCAGGGTGCTGGGTCCTCAGTGCTCAGGGTGCTCTGTACTCAGTACTCAGGGTGCTGGGTGCTCAGTACTCAGGGTGCTGGGTGCTCAGTGCTCAGGGTGCTGGTTGCTCAGTGCTCAGGGTGCTGGGTGCTCAGTACTCAGGTGCTGGGTGCTCAGTGCTCAGGGTGATCGGTGCTCAGTACTCAGGGTGCTCAGTACTCATGGTGCTGGGTGCTCAGTGCTCAGGGTGCTGGGTGCTCAGTACTCAGGGTGCTGGGTGCTCAGTGCTCGGGGTGCTGGGTGCTCAGTGCTCAGGGTGATCGGTGCTCAGTACTCAGGGTGCTGGGTGCTCAGTGCTCAGGGAGCTGGGTGCTCAGTCCTCAGGGTGCTCAGTGCTCAGGGTGCTGGGTGCTCAGTACTCATGGTGCTGGGTGCTCAGTACTCAGGGGGCTGGGTGCTCAGTGCTCAGTGTGCTGGGTGCTCAGTGCTCAGGGCGCTGGGTGCTCAGTGCTTGGGGTGCTGGGTGCTCAGTGCTCGGGGTGCTGGGTGGTCAGTGCTCAGTGCTCAAGGTGCTGGGTGCTCAGTGCTCAGTGCTCAGGGTGCTGGGTGCTCAGTACTCAGGGTGCTGGGTGCTCAGTACTCAGGGTGCTGGGTGCTCAGTTCTCAGGGTGCTGGGTGATCAGTACTCTGGGTGTTGGGTGCGCAGTACTCAGGGTGCTCAGTGCTCAGTACTCGGGGTGCTGGGTGCTCAGTGCTCAGTGTGCTCAGTGCTCAGTGCTCAGGGTGCTGGGTGCTCAGTGCTCGGGGCGCTGGGTGCTCAGTGCTCGGGGTGCTGGGTGCTCAGTACTCAGGGTGCTGTGTGCTCAGTGCTCAGTACTCAGCGTGCTGGGTGCTCAGTGCTCAGAGTGTTGGGTGCTCAGTACTCAGGGTGCTGGGTGCTCAGTGCTCAGTGCTCAGGGTGCTCAGTGCTCAGGGTGCTCAGTGCTCAGGGTGCTGGGTGCTCAGGGTGCTGGGTGCTCAGTGCTCGGGGTGCTGGGTGCTCAGTTCTCAGTGCTCAGGGTGCTGGGTGCTCAGTGCTCAGTGCTCAGGGTGCTGGGTGTTCAGTACTCAGGGTGCTCGGTGCTCAGTGCTCAGGGTGCTAGGTGCTCAGTACTCAGGGTGCTGGGTGCTCAGTACTCAGGGTGCTGGGTGCTCAGTGCTCAGGGTGCTGGGTGCTCAGTACTCAGGGTGCTCGGTGCTCAGTACTCAGGGTGCTCGTTGCTAAGTACTCAGGGTGCTGGGTGCTCAGTACTCAGGGTGCTGGGTGCTCAGTACTCAGGGTGCTGGGTGCTCAGTGCTCAGGGTGCTGGGTGCTCAGTGCTCTGGGTGCTGGGTGCTCAGTGCTCAGGGTGCTGGGTGCTCAGTGCTCAGGGTGCTGGGTGCTCAGTGATCGGGGTGATGGGTGCTGAATGCTCAGGGTGCTGAGTGCTCAGTGCTCGGGGTGCTCGGTGCTCAGTGCTCAGGGTCCTGGGTGCTCAGTACTCAGGGTGCAAGGTGCTTAGTAATCAGGGTGCTCAGTGCTCAGTACACAGGGTGCTGGGTGCTCAGTGCTCGGGGTGCTGGGTGCTCAGTGCTCAGTACTCAGGGTGCTGGGTGCTCAGTGCTCAGGGTGCTGAGTGCTCAGTACTCAGCGTGCTGGGTGCTCAGTACTCAGGGTGCTGGGTGTTCAGTGCTCAGGGTGCTGGGTGCTCAGTGCTCAGGGTGCTGGGTGCTCAGTGCTCGGGGAGCTCGGTGCTCAGTACTCAGGGTGCTGGGTGCTCAGTACTCAGTGTTCGGGGTACTGGGTGCTCCGTGCTCGGGGTGATCTGTTCTCAGTACTCAGGGTGCTGGGTGCTCAGTGCTCGGGGTGCTCGGTGCTCAGGGTGCTGGGTGCTCAGTCCTCAGGGTGCTCAGTGCTCAGGGTGCTGGGTGCTCAGTGCTCGGGGAGCTCGGTGCTCAGGGTGCTGGGTGCTCAGTCCTCAGGGTGCTCAGTGCTCAGGGTGCTGGGTGCTCATTGCTCGGGGTGCTCGGTGCTCAGGGTGCTGGGTGCTCAGTCCTCAGGGTGCTCAGTGCTCAGGGTGCTGGGTGCTCAGTGCTCGGGGTGCTCGGTGCTCAGTACTCAGGGTGCTGGGTACTCAGTACTCATGGTGCTGGGTTCTCAGTGCTCAGGGTGCTGGGTGCTCAGTACTCAGGGTGCTCAGTGCTCAGTACTCGGGGTGCTGGGTGCTCAGTACTCAGGGCGCTCAGTGCTCAGTACTCGGGGTGCTGGGTGCTCAGTGCTCAGTGTGCTCAGTGCTCAGTGCTCGGGGTGCTGGGTGCTCAGTGCTCGGGGCGCTGGGTGCTCAGTGCTCGGGGTGCTGGGTGCTCAGTACTCAGGGTGCTGTGTGCTCAGTGCTCAGTACTCAGCGTGCTGGGTGCTCAGTGCTCAGAGTGTTGGGTGCTCAGTACTCAGGGTGCTGGGTGCTCAGTGCTCAGTGCTCAGGGTGCTCAGTGCTCAGGGTGCTCAGTGCTCAGGGTGCTGGGTGCTCAGGGTGCTGGGTGCTCAGTGCTCGTTGTGCTGGGTTCTCAGTGCTCAGTGCTCAGGGTGCTGGGTGCTCAGTGCTGAGTGCTCAAGGTGCTGGGTGTTCAGTACTCAGGGTGCTCGGTGCTCAGTACTCAGGGTGCTGGGTGCTCAGTACTCAGGGTGCTGGGTGCTCAGTGCTCGGGGTGCTGGGTGCTCAGTGCTCAGGGTGATCAGTGCTCAGTACTCAGGGTGCTGGGTTCTCAGTGCTCTGGGTGCTGGGTGCTCAGTCCTCAGAGTGCTCAGTACTCAGGATGCTCTGTGCTCAGTGCTCAGTACTCAGGGTGCTCAGTACTCAGGGTGCTGGGTGCTCAGTGCTCGGGATGCTGGGTGCTCAGTACTCAGGGTGCTGGGTGCTCAGTTCTCGGGGTGCTGGGTGCTCAGTACTCAGGGTGCTGGGTGCTCAGTGCTCGGGGTGCTGGGTGCTCACTGCTCAGAGTGATCTGTGCTCAGTGCTCAGAGTGCTGGGTGCTCAGTCCTCCGGGTGCTCAGTGCTCAGGGTGCTGGGTGCTCATTGCTCGGTGTGCTCGGTGCTCAGTACTCAGGCTGCTGAGTGCTCAGTACTCAGGGTGCTGGGTGCTCAGTACTCAGGTAGCTGGTTGCTCAGTACTCAGGGTGCTGGGTGCTCAGTGCTCAGGGTGCTGGGTGCTCAGTGCTCGGGGTGCTGATTGCTCAGGGCTGTGGTGCTGGGTGCTCAGTGCTCAGTGCTCAGGGTGCTGGGTGCTCAGTGCTCAGTGCTCAGGGTGCTGGTTGCTCAGGACTCAGGGTGCTGGGTGCTCAGTACTCAGGGTGCTGGGTGCTCAGTGCTCAGGGTGCTCTGTGCTCAGTACTCAGGGTGCTGGTTGCTGAGTGCTTGGGGTGCTGCGTGCTCAGTGCTCAGGGAGCTGGGTGCTCAGTGCTCAGGGTGCTGGGTGCTCAGTACTCAGGGTGCTGGGTGCTCAGTGCTCGTTGTGCTCGGTGCTCAGTACTCAAGGTGCTGGGTGCTCAGTGCTCAGGGTGCTGGGTGCTCAGTCCTCGGGGTGCTCCGTGCTCAGTGATCAGGGTGCTGGGTGCTCAGTACTCAGGGTGCTCGGTGCTCAGTACTCAGGGTTTTCAGTGCTCAGTACTCAGGGTGCTGGGTGCTCAGTGCTCAGGGTGCTGGGTGCTCAGTACTCAGGGTGCTCAGTGCTCAGTACTCGGGGTGCTTGGTGCTCAGTACTCAGGGTGCTCAGTGCTCAGTACTCGGGGTGCTTGGTGCTCAGTGCTCAGGGTGCTCAGTGCTCAGTGCTCGGGGTGCTGGGTGCTCAGTGCTCGGGGCGCTGGGTGCTCAGTACTCGGGGTGCTGGGTGCTCAGTGCTCAGGGTGCTCAGTGCTCAGTACTCAGTGCTCAGGGTGCTCAGTGCTCAGTGCTCAGGGTGCTGGGTGTTCAGTACTCAGGGTGCTGGTTGCTCAGTACTCAGGGTGCTGGGTGCTCAGTGCTCAGGGTGCTGGGAGCTCAGTAGTCTGGGTGTTGGGTGCTCAGTACTCAGGGTGCTGGGTGCTCCGTGCTCAGGGTGCTGGGTGCTCAGTGCTCAGGGTTCTGGGTGCTCAGTGCTCAGGGTGCTGGGTGCTCAGTACTCAGGGTGCTGGGTGCTTAGTGCTCGAGGTGCTCGGTGCTCAGTACTCAAGGTGCTGGGTGCTCAGTGCTCAGGGTGCTGGGTGCTCAGTACTCGGGGTGCTCCGTGCTCATGGTGCTGGGTGCTCAGTGCTCAGGGTGCTGGGTGCTCAGTGCTCGGGGTGCTGGGTGCTGAGTGCTCAGGGTGCTGGGTGCTCAGTGCTCGGGGTGCTCGGTGCTCAGTGCTCGGGGTGCTGGGTGCTGAGTGCTCAGGGTGCTGGGTGCTCAGTGCTCGGGGTGCTCGGTGCTCAGTGCTCAGGGTGCTCAGTGCTCAGTACACAGGGTGCTGGGTGCTCAGTGCTCGGGGTGCTGGGTGCTCAGTGCTCAGTACTCAGGGTGCTGCCTGCTCAGTGCTCAGGGTGCTGGGTGCTCAGTACTCAGCGTGCTGGGTGCTCAGTACTCAGGGTGCTGGGTGCTCAGTGCTCAGGGTGCTGGGTGCTCAGTGCACATGGTGCTGGGTGCTCAGTGATCGGGGTGCTGGGTGCTCAGTACTCAGGGTGCTCAGTGCTCGGTTAGCTCGGTGCTCAGTACTCAGGGTGCTGGGTGCTCAGTACTCAGTGCTCGGGGTCCTGGGTGCTGCGTGCTCGGGGTGCTGGGTGCTCAGTGCTCTGGGTGCTGGGTGCTCAGTATTCAGGGTGCTGGGTGCTCAGTGCTCAGGGTGCTGTGTGCTCAGTACTCAGGGTGCTGGGTGCTCAGTACTCAGGGTGCTCGGTGCTCAGTACTCAGGGTGCTGGGTCCTCAGTGCTCAGGGTGCTGGGTACTCAGTACTCAGGGTGCTGGGTGCTCAGTACTCAGGGTGCTGGGTGCTCAGTGCTCAGGGTGCTGGTTGCTCAGTGCTCAGGGTGCTGGGTGCTCAGTACTCAGGGTGCTGGGTGCTCAGTGCTCAGAGTGATCGGTGCTCAGTACTCAGGGTGCTCAGTACTCAGGGTGCTGGGTGCTCAGTGCTCAGGGTGCTGGGTGCTCAGTACTCAGGGTGCTGGGTGCTCAGTGCTCGGGGTGCTGGGTGCTCAGTGCTCAGGGTGATCGGTGCTCAGTACTCAGGGTGCTGGGTGCTCAGTGCTCAGGGAGCTGGGTGCTCAGTCCTCAGGGTGCTCAGTGCTCAGGGTGCTGGGTGCTCAGTACTCATGGTGCTGGGTGCTCAGTACTCAGGGGGCTGGGTGCTCAGTGCTCAGTGTGCTGGGTGCTCAGTGCTCAGGGCGCTGGGTGCTCAGTGCTTGGGGTGCTGGGTGCTCAGTGCTCGGGGTGCTGGGTGGTCAGTGCTCAGTGCTCAAGGTGCTGGGTGCTCAGTGCTCAGTGCTCAGGGTGCTGGGTGCTCAGTACTCAGGGTGCTGGGTGCTCAGTACTCAGGGTGCTGGGTGCTCAGTTCTCAGGGTGCTGGGTGATCAGTACTCTGGGTGTTGGGTGCGCAGTACTCAGGGTGCTCAGTGCTCAGTACTCGGGGTGCTGGGTGCTCAGTGCTCAGTGTGCTCAGTGCTCAGTGCTCAGGGTGCTGGGTGCTCAGTGCTCGGGGCGCTGGGTGCTCAGTGCTCGGGGTGCTGGGTGCTCAGTACTCAGGGTGCTGTGTGCTCAGTGCTCAGTACTCAGCGTGCTGGTTGCTCAGTGCTCAGAGTGTTGGGTGCTCAGTACTCAGGGTGCTGGGTGCTCAGTGCTCAGTGCTCAGGGTGCTCAGTGCTCAGGGTGCTCAGTGCTCAGGGTGCTGGGTGCTCAGGGTGCTGGGTGCTCAGTGCTCGGGGTGCTGGGTGCTCAGTTCTCAGTGCTCAGGGTGCTGGGTGCTCAGTGCTCAGTGCTCAGGGTGCTGGGTGTTCAGTACTCAGGGTGCTCGGTGCTCAGTGCTCAGGGTGCTAGGTGCTCAGTACTCAGGGTGCTGGGTGCTCAGTGCTAGGGGTGCTGGGTGCTCAGTACTCAGGGTGCTGGGTGCTCAGTACTCAGGGTGCTGGGTGCTCAGTGCTCAGGGTGCTGGGTGCTCAGTACTCAGGGTGCTCGGTGCTCAGTACTCAGGGTGCTCGGTGCTCAGTACTCAGGGTGCTGGGTGCTCAGTACTCAGGGTGCTGGGTGCTCAGTACTCAGGGTGCTGGGTGCTCAGTGCTCAGGGTGCTGGGTGCTCAGTGCTCTGGGTGCTGGGTGCTCAGTGCTCAGGGTGCTGGGTGCTCAGTGCTCAGGGTGCTGGGTGCTCAGTGATCGGAGTGATGGGTGCTGAGTGCTCAGGGTGCTGAGTGCTCAGTGCTCGGGGTGCTCGGTGCTCAGTGCTCAGGGTCCTGGGTGCTCAGTACTCAGGGTGCTAGGTGCTTAGTAATCAGGGTGCTCAGTGCTCAGTACACAGGGTGCTGGGTGCTCAGTGCTCGGGGTGCTGGGTGCTCAGTGCTCAGTACTCAGGGTGCTGGGTGCTCAGTGCTCAGGGTGCTGAGTGCTCAGTACTCAGCGTGCTGGGTGCTCAGTACTCAGGGTGCTGGGTGTTCAGTGCTCAGGGTGCTGGGTGCTCAGTGCTCAGGGTGCTGGGTGCTCAGTGCACGGGGAGCTCGGTGCTCAGTACTCAGGATGTTGGGTGCTCAGTACTCAGTGTTCGGGGTACTGGGTGCTCCGTGCTCGGGGTGATCTGTTCTCAGTACTCAGGGTGCTGGGTGCTCAGTGCTCGGGGTTCTGGGTGCTCAGTACTCGGGGTGCTCAGTACTCAGGGTACTGGGTGCTCAGTACTCAGGGTGCTGGGTGCTCAGAGCTCGGGGTGCTGGGTGCTCAGTGCTCGGGGTGCTGGGTGCTCAGTGCTGAGGGTGCTGGCTGCTCAGTGCTCAGGGTGCTGGGTGCTCAGTACTCAGGGTGCTAGGTGCTCAGTACTCAGGGTGCTCAGTGCTTAGTACTCAGCGTGCTGGGTGCTGAGTGCTCAGGTTCCTCGGTGCTCAGTACTCAGGGTGTTCAGTGCTCAGTACTCAGCGTGCTTTGTGCTCAGTGCTCAGGGTGCTGGGTGCTCAGTACTCAGGGTGCTGGGTGCTCAGTGCTCGGGGTGCTCGGTGATCAGTACTCAGGGTGCTGGGTGCTCAGTGCTCAGGGTGCTGTATACTCAGTACTCAGGGTGCTGGGTGCTCAGTGCTCAGGGTGCTGGGTGCTCAGTGCTCAGGGTGCTGGGTGCTCAGTGCTCGGGGTGCTGGGTGCTCAGTGCTCGGGGTGCTGGGTGCTCAGTGCTCAGGGTGCTGGGTGCTCAGTACTCAGGGTGCTGGGTGCTCAGTGCTCAGTGCTCAGGGTGCTCAGTGCTCAGGGTGCTGGGTGCTCAGGGTGCTGGGTGCTCAGTGCTCGGGGTGCTGGGTGCTCAGTTCTCAGTGCTCAGGGTGCTGGGTGCTCAGTGCTCAGTGCTCAGGGTGCTGGGTGTTCAGTACTCAGGGTGCTCGGTGCTCAGTGCTCAGGGTGCTAGGTGCTCAGTACTCAGGGTGCTGGGTGCTCAGTGCTAGGGGTGCTGGGTGCTCAGTACTCAGGGTGCTGGGTGCTCAGTACTCAGGGTGCTGGGTGCTCAGTGCTCAGGGTGCTGGGTGCTCAGTACTCAGGGTGCTCGGTGCTCAGTACTCATGGTGCTCGGTGCTCAGTACTCAGGGTGCTGGGTGCTCAGTACTCAGGGTGCTGGGTGCTCAGTACTCAGGGTGCTGGGTGCTCAGTGCTCAGTGTGCTGGGTGCTCAGTGCTCTGGGTGCTGGGTGCTCAGTGCTCAGGGTGCTGGGTGCTCAGTGCTCAGGGTGCTGGGTGCTCAGTGATCGGGGTGATGGGTGCTGAGTGCTCAGGGTGCTGAGTGCTCAGTGCTCGGGGTGCTCGGTGCTCAGTGCTCAGGGTCCTGGGTGCTCAGTACTCAGGGTGCTAGGTGCTTAGTAATCAGGGTGCTCAGTGCTCAGTACACAGGGTGCTGGGTGCTCCGTGCTCGGGGTGCTGGGTGCTCAGTGCTCAGTACTCAGGGTGCTGGGTGCTCAGTGCTCAGGGTGATGAGTGCTCAGTACTCAGCGTGCTGGGTGCTCAGTACTCAGGGTGCTGGGTGTTCAGTGCTCAGGGTGCTGGGTGCTCAGTGCTCAGGGTGCTGGGTGCTCAGTGCTCGGGGAGCTCGGTGCTCAGTACTCAGGGTGCTGGGTGCTCAGTACTCAGTGCTCGGGGTACTGGGTGCTCCGTGCTCGGGGTGATCTGTTCTCAGTACTCAGGGTGCTGGGTGCTCAGTGCTCGGGGTGCTGGGTGCTCAGTACTCGGGGTGCTCAGTACTCAGGGTACTGGGTGCTCAGTACTCAGGGTGCTGGGTGCTCAGAGCTCGGGGTGCTCGGTGCTCAGTACTCGGGGTGCTGGGTGCTCAGTGCTCAGGGTGCTGGGTGCTCAGTGCTCGGGGTGCTGGGTGCTCAGTGCTGAGGGTGCTGGCTGCTCAGTGCTCAGGGTGCTGGGTGCTCAGTACTCAGGGTGCTAGGTGCTCAGTACTCAGGGTGCTCAGTGCTTAGTACTCAGCGTGCTGGGTGCTGAGTGCTCAGGGTCCTCGGTGCTAAGTACTCAGGGTGTTCAGAGCTCAGTACTCAGCGTGCTTTGTGCTCAGTGCTCAGGGTGCTGGGTGCTCAGTACTCAGGGTGCTGGGTGCTCAGTGCTCGGGGTGCTCGGTGATCAGTACTCAGGGTGCTGGGTGCTCAGTGCTCAGGGTGCTGAGTACTCAGTACTCAGGGTGCTGGGTGCTCAGTGCTCAGGGTGCTGGGTGCTCAGTGCTCAGTGTGCTGGGTGCTCAGTGCTCGGGGTGCTGGGTGCTCAGTGCTCGGGGTGCTGGGTGCTCAGTGCTCAGGGTGCTGGGTGCTCAGTACTCAGGGTGCTGGGTGCTCATTACTCAGGGTGCTGGGTGCTCAGTGCTCAGGGTGCTGGGTGCTCAGTCCTCCGGGTGCTGGGTGCTCACTACTCAGGGTGTTCGGTGCTTAGTACTCAGTGTGCTCAGTGCTCAGTACTCAGGGTGCTGGTTGCTCAGTGCTCGGGTGCTCGGTGCTCAGTACTCAGGGTGCTGGGTGCTCAGTACTCAGGGTGCTGGGTGCTCCGTACTCAGGGTGCTGGGTGCTCAGTACTCAGGGTGCTGGGTGCTCAGTACTCAGGGTGCTGGGTGCTCAGTGCTCAGGGTGCTGGGTGCTCAGTACTCAGGGTGCTGGGTGCTCAGTACTCAGGGTGCTCGGTGCTCAGTACTCAGGGTGCTGGGTGCTCAGTGCTCATGGTGCTTTGTACTCAGTACTCAGGGTTCTGGGTGCTCAGTACTCAGGGTGCTGGGTGCTCAGTGCTCAGGGTGCTGGGTGCTCAGTGCTCAGGGTGCTGTGTGCTCAGTACTCAGGGTGCTGGGTGCTCAGTGCTCAGGGTGATCAGTGCTCACTACTCAGGGTGCTCAGTACTCAGGGTGCTGTGTGCTCAGTGCTCAGGGTGCTGGGTGCTCAGTACTCAGGGTGCTCAGTGCTCAGGGTGCTGGGTGCTCAGGGTGCTGGGTGCTCAGTGCTCGGGGTGCTGGGTGCTCAGTGCTCAGTGCTCAGGGTGCTGGGTGCTCAGTCCTCAGGGTGCTGTGTGCTCAGTGCTCAGTACTCAGCGTGCTGGGTGCTCATTGCTCAGAGTGTTAGGTGCTCAGTACTCATGGTGCTGGGTGCTCAGTGCTCAGTGCTCAGGGTGCTCAGTGCTCAGGGTGCTCAGTGCTCAGGGTGCTGGGTGCTCAGGGTGCTGGGTGCTCAGTGCTCGGGGTGCTGGGTGCTCAGTGCTCAGTGCTCAGGGTGCTGGGTGCTCAGTGCTCAGTGCTCAGGGTGCTGGGTGTTCAGTACTCAGGGTGCTCGGTGCTCAGTGCTCAGGGTGCTAGGTGCTCAGTACTCAGGGTGCTGGGTGCTCAGTGCTCGGGGTGCTGGGTGCTCAGTGCTCAGGGTGATCAGTGCTCAGTACTCAGGGTGCTGGGTGCTCAGTACTCAGGGTGCTGGGTGCTCAGTGCTCAGGGTGCTGGGTGCTCAGTACTCAGGGTGCTGGGTGCTCAGTACTCAGGGTGCTCCGTGCTCAGTACTCAGGGTGCTGGGTGCTCAGTGCTCAGGGTGCTTTGTACTCAGTACTCAGGGTTCTGGGTGCTCAGTACTCAGGGTGCTGGGTGCTCAATGCTCAGGGTGCTGGGTGCTCAGTGCTCAGGGTGCTGGGTGCTCAGTACTCAGGGTGCTGGGTGCTCAGTGCTCAGGGTGATCGGTGCTCAGTACTCAGGGTGCTCAGTACTCAGGGTGCTGGGTGCTCAGTACTCAGGGTGCTGGGTGCTCAGTGCTCAGGGTGCTGGGTGCTCAGTGCTCTGGGTGCTGGGTGCTCAGTGCTCAGGGCGCTGGGTGCTCAGTGCTCAGGGTGCTGGGTGCTCAGTGCTCAGGGTGCTGGGTGCTCAGTGCTCAGGGTGCTGGGTTCTCAGTGCTCGGGGAGCTCGGAGCTCAGTACTCAGGGTGCTGGGTGCTCAGTACTCAGTGCTCGGGGTCCTGGGTGCTCCGTGCTCGGGGTGCTGGGTGCTCAGTACTCAGGGTGCTGGGTGCTCATTATCGGGGTGCTGGGTGCTCAGTGCTCGGTGTGCTGGGTGCTCAGTGCTCAGGGTGCTGGGGGCTCAGTACTCAGGGTGCTGGGTGCTCAGTACTCAGGGTGCTCGGTTCTCAGTACTCAGGGTGCTGGGTGCTCATTCTCGGGGTGCTGGGTGCTCAGTGCTCGGGTTGCTGGGTGCTCAGTACTCAGGGTGCTGGGGGCTCAGTACTCAGGGTGCTGGGTGCTCAGTACACAGGGTGATCTGTTCTCAGTACTCAGGGTGCTGGGTGCTCAGTGCTCGGGGTGCTGGGTGCTCAGTACTCAGGGTGCTCAGTACTCAGGGTACTGGGTGCTCAGTACTCAGGGTGCTGGGTGCTCAGTGCTCGGGGTGCTCGGTGCTCAGTACTCGGGGTGCTGGGTGCTCAGTACTCGGGGTGCTGGGTGCTCAGTGCTCAGGGTGCTGGGTGCTCAGTGCTCGGGGTGCTGGGTGCTCAGTGCTGAGGGTGCTGGCTGCTCAGTGCTCAGGGTGCTGGGTGCTCAGTACTCAGGGTGCTAGGTGCTCAGTACTCAGGGTGCTCAGTGCTCAGTACTCAGCGTGCTGGGTGCTCAGTGCTCAGAGTCCTCGGTGCTCAGTACTCAGGGTGCTCAGTGCTCAGTACTCAGCGTGCTTTGTGCTCAGTGCTCAGGGTGCTGGGTGCTCAGTACTCAGGGTGCTGGGTGCTCAGTACTCAGGGTGCTGGGTGCTCAGTGCTCAGGGTGCTGGGTGCTCAGTGCTCCGGGTGCTCGGTGATCAGTACTCAGGGTGCTGGGTGCTCAGTGCTCAGGGTGCTGAGTACTCAGTACTCAGGGTGCTGGGTGCTCAGTGCTCAGGGTGCTGGGTGCTCAGTGCTCAGGGTGCTGGGTGGTCAGTGCTCAGTGCTCAAGGTGCTGGGTGCTCAGTGCTCAGTGCTCAGGGTGCTGGGTGCTCAGTACTCAGGGTGCTGGGTGCTCAGTACTCAGGGTGCTGGGTGCTCAGTTCTCAGGGTGCTGGGTGATCAGTACTCTGGGTGTTGGGTGCGCAGTACTCAGGGTGCTCAGTGCTCAGTACTCGGGGTGCTGGGTGCTCAGTGCTCAGTGTGCTCAGTGCTCAGTGCTCAGGGTGCTGGGTGCTCAGTGCTCGGGGCGCTGGGTGCTCAGTGCTCGGGGTGCTGGGAGCTCAGTACTCAGGGTGCTGTGTGCTCAGTGCTCAGTACTCAGCGTGCTGGGTGCTCAGTGCTCAGAGTGTTGGGTGCTCAGTACTCAGGGTGCTGGGTGCTCAGTGCTCAGTGCTCAGGGTGCTCAGTGCTCAGGGTGCTCAGTACTCAGGGTGCTGGGTGCTCAGGGTGCTGGGTGCTCAGTGCTCGGGGTGCTGGGTGCTCAGTTCTCAGTGCTCAGGGTGCTGGGTGCTCAGTGCTCAGTGCTCAGGGTGCTGGGTGTTCAGTACTCAGGGTGCTCGGTGCTCAGTGCTCAGGGTGCTAGGTGCTCAGTACTCAGGGTGCTGGGTGCTCAGTGCTCGGGGTGCTGGGTGCTCAGTACTCAGGGTGCTGGGTGCTCAGTACTCAGGGTGCTGGGTGCTCAGTGCTCAGGGTGCTGGGTGCTCAGTACTCAGGGTGCTCGTTGCTCAGTACTCAGGGTGCTCGGTGCTCAGTACTCAGGGTGCTGGGTGCTCAGTACTCAGGGTGCTGGGTGCTCAGTACTCAGGGTGCTGGGTGCTCAGTGCTCAGGGTGCTGGGTGCTCAGTGCTCTGGTTGCTGGGTGCTCAGTGCTCAGGGTGCTGGGTGCTCAGTGCTCAGGGTGCTGGGTGCTCAGTGCTCGGGGAGCTCGGTGCTCAGTACTCAGGGTGCTGGGTGCTCAGTACTCAGTGCTCGGGGTACTGGGTGCTCCGTGCTCGGGGTGATCTGTTCTCAGTACTCAGGGTGCTGGGTGCTCAGAGCTCGGGGTGCTCGGTGCTCAGTACTCGGGGTGCTGGGTGCTCAGTGCTCAGGGTGCTGGGTGCTCAGTGCTCGGGGTGCTGGGTGCTCAGTGCTGAGGGTGCTGGCTGCTCAGTGCTCAGGGTGCTGGGTGCTCAGTACTCAGGGTGCTAGGTGCTCAGTACTCAGGGTGCTCAGTGCTTAGTACTCAGCGTGCTGGGTGCTGAGTGCTCAGGGTCCTCGGTGCTCAGTTCTCAGGGTGTTCAGTGCTCAGTACTCAGCGTGCTTTGTGCTCAGTGCTCAGGGTGCTGGGTGCTCAGTACACAGGGTGCTGGGTGCTCAGTGCTCGGGGTGCTCGGTGATCAGTACTCAGGGTGCTGGGTGCTCAGTGCTCAGGGTGCTGAGTACTCAGTACTCAGGGTGCTGGGTGCTCAGTGCTCAGGGTGCTGGGTGCTCAGTGCTCAGGGTGCTGGGTGCTCAGTGCTCGGGGTGCTGGGTGCTCAGTGCTCGGGGTGCTGGGTGCTCAGTGCTCAGGGTGCTGGGTGCTCAGTACTCAGGGTGCTGGGTGCTCATTACTCAGGGTGCTGGGTGCTCAGTGCTCAGGGTGCTGGGTGCTCAGTCCTCAGGGTGCTGGGTGCTCAGTACTCAGGGTGTTCGGTGCTTAGTACTCAGGGTGCTCAGTGCTCAGTACTCAGGGTGCTGGTTGCTCAGTGCTCGGGGTGCTCGGTGCTCAGTACTCAGGGTGCTGGGTGCTCAGTACTCAGGGTGCTGGGTGCTCCGTACTCAGGGTGCTGGGTGCTCAGTACTCAGGGTGCTCGGTGCTCAGTACTCAGGGTGCTGGGTGCTCAGTGCTCAGGGTGCTTTGTACTCAGTACTCAGGGTTCTGGGTGCTCAGTACTCAGGGTGCTGGGTGCTCAGTGCTCAGGGTGATCTGTTCTCAGTACTCAGGGTGCTGGATGCTCAGTGCTCGGGGTGCTGGGTGCTCAGTACTCGGGGTGCTCAGTACTCAGGGTACTGGGTGCTCAGTACTCAGGGTGCTGGGTGCTCAGTGCTCGGGGTGCTCGGTGCTCAGTACTCGGGGTGCTGGGTGCTCAGTACTCGGGGTGCTGGTTGCTCAGTGCTCAGGGTGCTGGGTGCTCAGTGCTCGGGGTGCTGGGTGCTCAGTGCTGAGGGTGCTGGCTGCTCAGTGCTCAGGGTGCTGGGTGCTCAGTACTCAGGGTGCTGGATGCTCAGTACTCAGGGTGCTGGGTGCTCAGTACTCAGGGTGCTGGGTGCTCAGTGCTCGGGGTGCTCGGTGATCAGTACTCAGGGTGCTGGGTGCTCAGTGCTCAGGGTGCTGAGTACTCAGTACTCAGGGTGCAGGGTGCTCAGTGCTCAGGGTGCTGGGTGCTCAGTGCTCAGGGTGCTGGGTGGTCAGTGCTCAGTGCTCAAGGTGCTGGGTGCTCAGTGCTCAGTGCTCAGGGTGCTGGGTGCTCAGTACTCAGGGTGCTGGGTGCTCAGTACTCAGGGTGCTGGGTGCTCAGTTCTCAGGGTGCTGGGTGATCAGTACTCTGGGTGTTGGGTGCACAGTACTCAGGGTGCTCAGTGCTCAGTACTCGGGGTGCTGGGTGCTCAGTGCTCAGTGTGCTCAGTGCTCATTGCTCAGGGTGCTGGGTGCTCAGTGCTCGGGGCGCTGGGTGCTCAGTGCTCGGGGTGCTGGGTGCTCAGTACTCAGGGTGCTGTGTGCTCAGTGCTCAGTACTCAGCGTGCTGGGTGCTCAGTGCTCAGAGTGTTGGGTGCTCAGTACTCAGGGTGCTTGGTGCTCAGTGCTCAGTGATCAGGGTGCTCAGTGCTCAGGGTGCTCAGTGCTCAGGGTGCTGGGTGCTCAGGGTGCTGGGTGCTCAGTGCTCGGGGTGCTGGGTGCTCAGTTCTCAGTGCTCAGGGTGCTGGGTGCTCAGTGCTCAGTGCTCAGGGTGCTGGGTGTTCAGTACTCAGGGTGCTCGGTGCTTAGTGCTCAGGGTGCTAGGTGCTCAGTACTCAGGGTGCTGGGTGCTCAGTACTCAGGGTGCTGGGTGCTCAGTGCTCAGGGTGCTGAGTGCTCAGTACTCAGCGTGCTGGGTGCTCAGTACTCAGGGTGCTGGGTGTTCAGTGCTCAGGGTGCTGGGTGCTCAGTGCTCAGGGTCCTGGGTGCTCAGTGCTCGGGGAGCTCGGTGCTCAGTACTCAGGGTGCTATGTGCTCAGTACTCAGTGCTCGGGGTACTGGGTGCTCCGTGCTCGGGGTGATCTGTTCTCAGTACTCAGGGTGCTGGGTGCTCAGTGCTCGGGGTGCTGGGTGCTCAGTACTCGGGGTGCTCAGTACTCAGGGTACTGGGTGCTCAGTACTCAGGGTGCTGGGTGCTCAGAGCTCGGGGTGCTCGGTGCTCAGTACTCGGGGTGCTGGGTGCTCAGTGCTCAGGGTGCTGGGTGCTCAGTGCTCAGGGTGCTGGGTGCTCAGTGCTGAGGGTGCTGGCTGCTCAGTGCTCAGGGTGCTGGGTGCTCAGTACTCAGGGTGCTAGGTGCTCAGTACTCAGGGTGCTCAGTGCTTAGTACTCAGCGTGCTGGGTGCTGAGTGCTCAGGGTCCTCGGTGCTAAGTACTCAGGGTGTTCAGTGCTCAGTACTCAGCGTGCTTTGTGCTCAGTGCTCAGGGTGCTGTGTGCTCAGTACTCAGGGTGCTGGGTGCTCAGTGCTCGGGGTGCTCGGTGATCAGTACTCAGGGTGCTGGGTGCTCAGTGCTCAGGGTGCTGAGTACTCAGTACTCAGGGTGCTGGGTGCTCAGTGCTCAGGGTGCTGGGTGCTCAGTGCTCAGGGTGCTGGGTGCTCAGTGCTCGGGGTGCTGGGTGCTCAGTGCTCGGGGTGCTGGGTGCTCAGTGCTCAGGGTGCTGGGTGCTCAGTACTCAGGGTGCTGGGTGCTCATTACTCAGGGTGCTGGGTGCTCAGTGCTCAGGGTGCTGGGTGCTCAGTACTCAGGGTGCTGGGTGCTCATTACTCAGGGTGCTGGGTGCTCAGTGCTCAGGGTGATCAGTGCTCAGTACTCAGGGTGCTCAGTACTCAGGGTGCTGTGTGCTCAGTGCTCAGGGTGCTGGGTGCTCAGTGCTCAGTACTCAGGGTGCTGGGTGCTCAGTGCTCAGGGTGCTGGGTGCTCAGTGCTCAGGGTGCTGTGTGCTCAGTACTCAGGGTGCTGGGTGCTCAGTGCTCAGGGTGATCAGTGCTCAGTACTCAGGGTGCTCAGTACTCAGGGTGCTGTGTGCTCAGTGCTCAGGGTGCTGGGTGCTCAGTACTCAGGGTGCTCAGTGCTCAGGGTGCTGGGTGCTCAGGGTGCTGGGTGCTCAGTGCTCGGGGTGCTGGGTGCTCAGTGCTCAGTGCTCAGGGTGCTGGGTTCTCAGTGCTCAGGGTGCTGTGTGCTCAGTGCTCAGTACTCAGCGTGCTGGGTGCTCATTGCTCAGAGTGTTGGGTGCTCAGTACTCAGGGTGCTGGGTGCTCAGTGCTCAGTGCTCAGGGTGCTCAGTGCTCAGGGTGCTCAGTGCTCAGGGTGCTGGGTGCTCAGGGTGCTGGGTGCTCAGTGCTCGGGGTGCTGGGTGCTCAGTGCTCAGTGCTCAGGGTGCTGGGTGCTCAGTGCTCAGGGTGCTGGGTGTTCAGTACTCAGGGTGCTCGGTGCTCAGTGCTCAGGGTGCTAGGTGCTCAGTACTCAGGTTGCTGGGTGCTCAGTGCTCGGGGTGCTGGGTGCTCAGTGCTCAGGGTGATCAGTGCTCAGTACTCAGGGTGCTGGGTGCTCAGTACTCAGGGTGCTGGGTGCTCAGTGCTCAGGGTGCTGGGTGCTCAGTACTCAGGGTGCTGGGTGCTCAGTACTCAGGGTGCTCCGTGCTCAGTACTCAGGGTGCTGGGTGCTCAGTGCTCAGGGTGCTTTGTACTCAGTACTCAGTGTTCTGGGTGCTCAGTACTCAGGGTGCTGGGTGCTCAATGCTCAGGGTGCTGGGTGCTCAGTGCTCAGGGTGCTGGGTGCTCAGTACTCAGGGTGCTGGGTGCTCAGTGCTCAGGGTGATCGGTGCTCAGTACTCAGGGTGCTCAGTACTCAGGGTGATGGGTGCTCAGTACTCAGGGTGCTGGGTGCTCAGTGCTCAGGGTGCTGGGTGCTCAGTGCTCTGGGTGCTGGGTGCTCAGTGCTCAGGGTGCTGGGTGCTCAGTGCTCAGGGTGCTGGGTGCTCAGTGCTCAGGGTGCTGGGTGCTCAGTGCTCAGGGTGCTGGGTGCTCAGTGCTCGGGGAGCTCGGTGCTCAGTACTCAGGGTGCTGGGTGCTCAGTACTCAGTGCTCGGGGTCCTGGGTGCTCCGTGCTCGGGGTGCTGGGTGCTCAGTACTCAGGGTGCTGGGTGCTCATTCTCGGGGTGCTGGGTGCTCAGTGCTCGGTGTGCTGGGTGCTCAGTGCTCAGGGTGCTGGGGGCTCAGTACTCAGGGTGCTGGGTGCTCAGTAATCAGGGTGCTCGGTTCTCAGTACTCAGGGTGCTGGGTGCTCATTCTCGGGGTGCTGGGTGCTCAGTGCTCGGGTTGCTGGGTGCTCAGTACTCAGGGTGCTGGGGGCTCAGTACTCAGGGTGCTGGGTGCTCAGTACTCAGGGTGATCTGTTCTCAGTACTCAGGGTGCTGGGTGCTCAGTGCGCGGGGTGCTGGGTGCTCAGTACTCGGGGTGCTCAGTACTCAGGGTACTGGGTGCTCAGTACTCAGGGTGCTGGGTGCTCAGTGCTCGGGGTGCTCGGTGCTCAGTACTCGGGGTCCTGGGTGCTCAGTACTCGGGGTGCTGGGTGCTCAGTGCTCAGGGTGCTGGGTGCTCAGTGCTCGGGGTGCTGGGTGCTCAGTGCTGAGGGTGCTGGCTGCTCAGTGCTCAGGGTGCTGGGTGCTCAGTACTCAGGGTGCTAGGTGCTCAGTACTCAGGGTGCTCAGTGCTCAGTACTCAGCGTGCTGGGTGCTCAGTGCTCAGGGTCCTCGGTGCTCAGTACTCAGTGTGCTCAGTGCTCAGTACTCAGCGTGCTTTGTGCTCAGTGCTCAGGGTGCTGGGTGCTCAGTACTCAGGGTGCTGGGTGCTCAGTACTCAGGGTGCTGGGTGCTCAGTACTCAGGGTGCTGGGTGCTCAGTGCTCGGGGTGCTCGGTGATCAGTACTCAGGGTGCTGGGTGCTCAGTGCTCAGGGTGCTGAGTACTCAGTACTCAGGGTGCTGGTTGCTCAGTGCTCAGGGTGCTGGGTGCTCAGTGCTCAGGGTGCTGGGTGGTCAGTGCTCAGTGCTCAAGGTGCTGGGTGCTCAGTGCTCAGTGCTCAGGGTGCTGGGTGCTCAGTACTCAGGGTGCTGGGTGCTCAGTACTCAGGGTGCTGGGTGCTCAGTTCTCAGGGTGCTGGGTGATCAGTACTCTGGGTGTTGGGTGCGCAGTACTCAGGGTGCTCAGTGCTCAGTACTCGGGGTGCTGGGTGCTCAGTGTTCAGTGTGCTCAGTGCTCAGTGCTCAGGGTGCTGGGTGCTCAGTGCTCGGGGCGCTGGGTGCTCAGTGCTCGGGGTGCTGGGTGCTCAGTACTCAGGGTGCTGTGTGCTCAGTGCTCAGTACTCAACGTGCTGGGTGCTCAGTGCTCAGAGTGTTGGGTGCTCAGTACTCAGGGTGCTGGGTGCTCAGTGCTCAGTGCTCAGGGTGCTCAGTGCTCAGGGTGCTCAGTGCTCAGGGTGCTGGGTGCTCAGGGTGCTGGGTGCTCAGTGCTCGGGGTGCTGGGTGCTCAGTTCTCAGTGCTCAGGGTGCTGGGTGATCAGTGCTCAGTGCTCAGGGTGCTGGGTGTTCAGTACTCAGGGTGCTCGGTGCTCAGTGCTCAGGGTGCTAGGTGCTCAGTACTCAGGGTGCTGGGTGTTCAGTGCTCGGGGTGCTGGGTGCTCAGTACTCAGGGTGCTGGGTGCTCAGTACTCAGGGTGCTGGGTGCTCAGTGCTCAGGGTGCTGGGTGCTCAGTACTCAGGGTGCTCGGTGCTCAGTACTCAGGGTGCTCGGTGCTCAGTACTCAGGGTGCTGGGTGCTCAGTACTCAGGGTGCTGGGTGCTCAGTACTCAGGGTGCTGGGTGCTCAGTGCTCAGGGTGCTGGGTGCTCAGTGCTCTGGTTGCTGGGTGCTCAGTGCTCAGGGTGCTGGGTGCTCAGTGCTCAGGGTGCTGGGTGCTCAGTGATCGGGGTGATGGGTGCTGAGTGCTCAGGGTGCTGAGTGCTCAGTGCTCGGGGTGCTCGGTGCTCAGTGCTCAGGGTCCTGGGTGCTCAGTACTCAGGGTGCTAGGTGCTTAGTAATCAGGGTGCTCAGTGCACAGTACACAGGGTGCTGGGTGCTCAGTGCTCGGGGTGCTGGGTGCTCAGTGCTCAGTACTCAGGGTGCTGTGTGCTCAGTGCTCAGGGTGCTGAGTGCTCAGTACTCAGCGTGCTGGGTGCTCAGTACTCAGGGTGCTGGGTGTTCAGTGCTCAGGGTGCTGGGTGCTCAGTGCTCAGGGTGTTGGGTGCTCAGTGCTCGGGGAGCTCGGTGCTCAGTACTCAGGGTGCTGGGTGCTCAGTACTCAGTGCTCGGGGTACTGGGTGCTCCGTGCTCGGGGTGATCTGTTCTCAGTACTCAGGGTGCTGGGTGCTCAGAGCTCGGGGTGCTCGGTGCTCAGTACTCGGGGTGCTGGGTGCTCAGTGCTCAGGGTGCTGGGTGCTCAGTGCTCGGGGTGCTGGGTGCTGAGTGCTGAGGGTGCTGGCTGCTCAGTGCTCAGGGTGCTGGGTGCTCAGTACTCAGGGTGCTAGGTGCTCAGTACTCAGGGTGCTCAGTGCTTAGTACTCAGCGTGCTGGGTGCTGAGTGCTCAGGGTCCTCGGTGCTCAGTACTCAGGGTGTTCAGTGCTCAGTACTCAGCGTGCTTTGTGCTCAGTGCTCAGGGTGCTGGGTGCTCAGTACTCAGGGTGCTGGGTGCTCAGTGCTCGGGGTGCTCGGTGATCAGTACTCAGGGTGCTGGGTGCTCAGTGCTCAGGGTGCTGAGTACTCAGTACTCAGGGTGCTGGGTGCTCAGTGCTCAGGGTGCTGGGTGCTCAGTGCTCAGGGTGCTGGGTGCTCAGTGCTCGGGGTGCTGGGTGCTCAGTGCTCGGGGTGCTGGGTGCTCAGTGCTCAGGGTGCTGGGTGCTCAGTACTCAGGGTGCTGGGTGCTCATTACTCAGGGTGCTGGGTGCTCAGTGCTCAGGGTGCTGGGTGCTCAGTCCTCAGGGTGCTGGGTGCTCAGTACTCAGGGTGTTCGGTGCTTAGTACTCAGGGTGCTCAGTGCTCAGTACTCAGGGTGCTGGTTGCTCAGTGCTCGGGGTGCTCGGTGCTCAGTACTCAGGGTGCTGGGTGCTCAGTACTCAGGGTGCTGGGTGCTCCGTACTCAGGGTGCTGGGTGCTCAGTACTCAGGGTGCTGGGTGCTCAGTACTCAGGGTGCTGGGTGCTCAGTGCTCAGGGTGCTGGGTGCTCAGAACTCAGGGTGCTGGGTGCTCAGTACTCAGGGTGCTCGGTGCTCAGTACTCAGGGTGCTGGGTGCTCAGTGCTCAGGGTGCTTTGTACTCAGTACTCAGGGTTCTGGGTGCTCAGTACTCAGGGTGCTGGGTGCTCAGTGCTCAGGGTGATCTGTTCTCAGTACTCAGGGTGCTGGGTGCTCAGTGCTCGGGGTGCTGGGTGCTCAGTACTCGGGGTGCTCAGTACTCAGGGTACTGGGTGCTCAGTACTCAGGGTGCTGGGTGCTCAGTGCTCGGGGTGCTCGGTGCTCAGTACTCGGGGTACTGGGTGCTCAGTACTCGGGGTGCTGGTTGCTCAGTGCTCAGGGTGCTGCGTGCTCAGTGCTCGGGGTGCTGGGTGCTCAGTGCTGAGGGTGCTGGCTGCTCAGTGCTCAGGGTGCTGGGTGCTCAGTACTCAGGGTGCTAGGTGCTCAGAACTCAGTGTGCTCAGTGCTCAGTACTCAGCGTGCTGGGTGCTCAGTGCTCAGGGTCCTCGGTGCTCAGTACTCAGGGTGCTCAGTGCTCAGTACTCAGCGTGTTTTGTGCTCAGTGCTCAGGGTGCTGGGTGCTCAGTACTCAGGGTGCTGGGTGCTCAGTACTCAGGGTGCTGGGTGCTCAGTACTCAGGGTGCTGGGTGCTCAGTGCTCGGGGTGCTCGGTGATCAGTACTCAGGGTGCTGGGTGCTCAGTGCTCAGGGTGCTGAGTACTCAGTACTCAGGGTGCTGGGTGCTCAGTGCTCAGGGTGCTGGGTGCTCAGTGCTCAGGGTGCTGGGTGGTCAGTGCTCAGTGCTCAAGGTGCTGGGTGCTCAGTGCTCAGTGCTCAGGGTGCTGGGTGCTCAGTACTCAGGGTGCTGGGTGCTCAGTACTCAGGGTGCTGGGTGCTCAGTTCTCAGGGTGCTGGGTGATCAGTACTCTGGGTGTTGGGTGCGCAGTACTCAGGGTGCTCAGTGCTCAGTACTCGGGGTGCTGGGTGCTCAGTGCTCAGTGTGCTCAGTGCTCAGTGCTCAGGGTGCTGGGTGCTCAGTGCTCGGGGCGCTGGGTGCTCAGTGCTCGGGTTGCTGGGTGCTCAGTACTCAGGGTGCTGTGTGCTCAGTGCTCAGTACTCAGCGTGCTGGGTGCTCAGTGCTCAGAGTGTTGGGTGCTCAGTACTCAGGGTGCTTGCTGCTCAGTGCTCAGTGCTCAGGGTGCTCAGTGCTCAGGGTGCTCAGTGCTCAGGGTGCTGGGTGCTCAGGGTGCTGGGTGCTCAGTGCTCGGGGTGCTGGGTGCTCAGTTCTCAGTGCTCAGGGTGCTGGGTGCTCAGTGCTCAGTGCTCAGGGTGCTAGGTGTTCAGTACTCAGGGTGCTCGGTGCTCAGTGCTCAGGGTGCTAGGTGCTCAGTACTCAGGGTGCTGGGTGCTCAGTGCTCGGGGTGCTGGGTGCTCAGTACTCAGGGTGCTGGGTGCTCAGTACTCAGGGTGCTGGGTGCTCAGTGCTCAGGGTGCTGGGTGCTCAGTACTCAGGGTGCTCGGTGCTCAGTACTCAGGGTGCTCGGTGCTCAGTACTCAGGGTGCTGGGTGCTCAGTACTCAGGGTGCTGGGTGCTCAGTACTCAGGGTGCTGGGTGCTCAGTGCTCAGGGTGCTGGGTGCTCAGTGCTCTGGTTGCTGGGTGCTCAGTGCTCAGGGTGCTGGGTGCTCAGTGCTCAGGGTGCTGGGTGCTCAGTGATCGGGGTGATGGGTGCTGAGTGCTCAGGGTGCTGAGTGCTCAGTGCTCGGGGTGCTTGGTGCTCAGTGCTCAGGGTCCTGGGTGCTCAGTATTCAGGGTGCTAGGTGCTTAGTAATCAGGGTGCTCAGTGCTCAGTACACAGGGTGCTGGGTGCTCAGTGCTCGGGGTGCTGGGTGCTCAGTGCTCAGTACTCAGGGTGCTGGGTGCTCAGTGCTCAGGGTGCTGAGTGCTCAGTACTCAGCGTGCTGGGTGCTCAGTACTCAGGGTGCTGGGTGTTCAGTGCTCAGGGTGCTGGGTGCTCAGTGCTCAGGGTGCTGGGTGCTCAGTGCTTGGGGAGCTCGGTGCTCAGTACTCAGGGTGCTGGGTGCTCAGTACTCAGTGCTCGGGGTACTGGGTGCTCCGTGCTCGGGGTGATCTGTTCTCAGTACTCAGGGTGCTGGGTGCTCAGTGCTCGGGGTGCTGGGTGCTCAGTACTCGGGGTGCTCAGTACTCAGGGTACTGGGTGCTCAGTACTCAGGGTGCTGGGTGCTCAGAGCTCGGGGTGCTCGGTGCTCAGTACTCGGGGTGCTGGGTGCTCAGTGCTCAGGGTGCTGGGTGCTCAGTGCTCGGGGTGCTGGGTGCTCAGTGCTGAGGGTGCTGGCTGCTCAGTGCTCAGGGTGCTGGGTGCTCAGTACTCAGGGTGCTAGGTGCTCAGTACTCAGGGTGCTCAGTGCTTAGTACTCAGCGTGCTGGGTGCTGAGTGCTCAGGGTCCTCGGTGCTCAGTACTCAGGGTGTTCAGTGCTCAGTACTCAGCGTGCTTTGTGCTCAGTGCTCAGGGTGCTGGGTGCTCAGTACTCAGGGTGCTGGGTGCTCAGTGCTCGGGGTGCTCGGTGATCAGTACTCAGGGTGCTGGGTGCTCAGTGCTCAGGGTGCTGAGTACTCAGTACTCAGGGTGCTGGGTGCTCAGTGCTCAGGGTGCTGGGTGCTCAGTGCTCAGGGTACTGGGTGCTCAGTGCTCAGGGTGCTGGGTGCTCAGTGCTCGGGGTGCTGGGTGCTCAGTGCTCAGGGTGCTGGGTGCTCAGTACTCAGGGTGCTGGGTGCTCATTACTCAGGGTGCTGGGTGCTCAGTGCTCAGGGTGCTGGGTGCTCAGTCCTCAGGGTGCTGGGTGCTCAGTACTCAGGGTGTTCGGTGCTTAGTACTCAGGGTGCTCAGTGCTCAGTACTCAGGGTGCTGGTTGCTCAGTGCTCAGGGTACTCGGTGCTCAGTACTCAGGGTGCTGGGTGCTCAGTACTCAGGGTGCTGGGTGCTCCGTACTCAGGGTGCTGGGTGCTCAGTACTCAGGGTGCTGGGTGCTCAGTACTCAGGGTGCTGGGTGCTCAGTGCTCAGGGTGCTGGGTGCTCAGTACTCAGGGTGCTGGGTGCTCAGTACTCAGGGTGCTCGGTGCTCAGTACTCAGGGTGCTGGGTGCTCAGTGCTCAGGGTGCTTTGTACTCAGTACTCAGGGTTCTGGGTGCTCAGTACTCAGGGTTCTGGGTGCTCAGTACTCAGGGTGCTGGGTGCTCAGTGCTCAGGGTGATCTGTTCTCAGTACTCAGGGTGCTGGATGCTCAGTGCTCGGGGTGCTGGGTGCTCAGTACTCGGGGTGCTCAGTACTCAGGGTACTGGGTGCTCAGTACTCAGGGTGCTGGGTGCTCAGTGCTCGGGGTGCTCGGTGCTCAGTACTCGGGGTACTGGGTGCTCAGTACTCGGGGTGCTGGTTGCTCAGTGCTCAGGGTGCTGCGTGCTCAGTGCTCGGGGTGCTGGGTGCTCAGTGCTGAGGGTGCTGGCTGCTCAGTGCTCAGGGTGCTGGGTGCTCAGTACTCAGGGTGCTAGGTGCTCAGAACTCAGTGTGCTCAGTGCTCAGTACTCAGCGTGCTGGGTGCTCAGTGCTCAGGGTCCTCGGTGCTCAGTACTCAGGGTGCTCAGTGCTCAGTACTCAGCGTGTTTTGTGCTCAGTGCTCAGGGTGCTGGGTGCTCAGTACTCAGGGTGCTGGGTGCTCAGTACTCAGGGTGCTGGGTGCTCAGTACTCAGGGTGCTGGGTGCTCAGTGCTCGGGGTGCTCGGTGATCAGTACTCAGGGTGCTGGGTGCTCAGTGCTCAGGGTGCTGAGTACTCAGTACTCAGGGTGCTGGGTGCTCAGTGCTCAGGGTGCTGGGTGCTCAGTGCTCAGGGTGCTGGGTGGTCAGTGCTCAGTGCTCAAGGTGCTGGGTGCTCAGTGCTCAGTGCTCAGGGTGCTGGGTGCTCAGTACTCAGGGTGCTGGGTGCTCAGTACTCAGGGTGCTGGGTGCTCAGTTCTCAGGGTGCTGGGTGATCAGTACTCTGGGTGTTGGGTGCGCAGTACTCAGGGTGCTCAGTGCTCAGTACTCGGGGTGCTGGGTGCTCAGTGCTCAGTGTGCTCAGTGCTCAGTGCTCAGGGTGCTGGGTGCTCAGTGCTCGGGGCGCTGGGTGCTCAGTGCTCGGGTTGCTGGGTGCTCAGTACTCAGGGTGCTGTGTGCTCAGTGCTCAGTACTCAGCGTGCTGGGTGCTCAGTGCTCAGAGTGTTGGGTGCTCAGTACTCAGGGTGCTTGCTGCTCAGTGCTCAGTGCTCAGGGTGCTCAGTGCTCAGGGTGCTCAGTGCTCAGGGTGCTGGGTGCTCAGGGTGCTGGGTGCTCAGTGCTCGGGGTGCTGGGTGCTCAGTTCTCAGTGCTCAGGGTGCTGGGTGCTCAGTGCTCAGTGCTCAGGGTGCTAGGTGTTCAGTACTCAGGGTGCTCGGTGCTCAGTGCTCAGGGTGCTAGGTGCTCAGTACTCAGGGTGCTGGGTGCTCAGTGCTCGGGGTGCTGGGTGCTCAGTACTCAGGGTGCTGGGTGCTCAGTACTCAGGGTGCTGGGTGCTCAGTGCTCAGGGTGCTGGGTGCTCAGTACTCAGGGTGCTCGGTGCTCAGTACTCAGGGTGCTCGGTGCTCAGTACTCAGGGTGCTGGGTGCTCAGTACTCAGGGTGCTGGGTGCTCAGTACTCAGGGTGCTGGGTGCTCAGTGCTCAGGGTGCTGGGTGCTCAGTGCTCTGGTTGCTGGGTGCTCAGTGCTCAGGGTGCTGGGTGCTCAGTGCTCAGGGTGCTGGGTGCTCAGTGATCGGGGTGATGGGTGCTGAGTGCTCAGGGTGCTGAGTGCTCAGTGCTCGGGGTGCTTGGTGCTCAGTGCTCAGGGTCCTGGGTGCTCAGTATTCAGGGTGCTAGGTGCTTAGTAATCAGGGTGCTCAGTGCTCAGTACACAGGGTGCTGGGTGCTCAGTGCTCGGGGTGCTGGGTGCTCAGTGCTCAGTACTCAGGGTGCTGGGTGCTCAGTGCTCAGGGTGCTGAGTGCTCAGTACTCAGCGTGCTGGGTGCTCAGTACTCAGGGTGCTGGGTGTTCAGTGCTCAGGGTGCTGGGTGCTCAGTGCTCAGGGTGCTGGGTGCTCAGTGCTTGGGGAGCTCGGTGCTCAGTACTCAGGGTGCTGGGTGCTCAGTACTCAGTGCTCGGGGTACTGGGTGCTCCGTGCTCGGGGTGATCTGTTCTCAGTACTCAGGGTGCTGGGTGCTCAGTGCTCGGGGTGCTGGGTGCTCAGTACTCGGGGTGCTCAGTACTCAGGGTACTGGGTGCTCAGTACTCAGGGTGCTGGGTGCTCAGAGCTCGGGGTGCTCGGTGCTCAGTACTCGGGGTGCTGGGTGCTCAGTGCTCAGGGTGCTGGGTGCTCAGTGCTCGGGGTGCTGGGTGCTCAGTGCTGAGGGTGCTGGCTGCTCAGTGCTCAGGGTGCTGGGTGCTCAGTACTCAGGGTGCTAGGTGCTCAGTACTCAGGGTGCTCAGTGCTTAGTACTCAGCGTGCTGGGTGCTGAGTGCTCAGGGTCCTCGGTGCTCAGTACTCAGGGTGTTCAGTGCTCAGTACTCAGCGTGCTTTGTGCTCAGTGCTCAGGGTGCTGGGTGCTCAGTACTCAGGGTGCTGGGTGCTCAGTGCTCGGGGTGCTCGGTGATCAGTACTCAGGGTGCTGGGTGCTCAGTGCTCAGGGTGCTGAGTACTCAGTACTCAGGGTGCTGGGTGCTCAGTGCTCAGGGTGCTGGGTGCTCAGTGCTCAGGGTACTGGGTGCTCAGTGCTCAGGGTGCTGGGTGCTCAGTGCTCGGGGTGCTGGGTGCTCAGTGCTCAGGGTGCTGGGTGCTCAGTACTCAGGGTGCTGGGTGCTCATTACTCAGGGTGCTGGGTGCTCAGTGCTCAGGGTGCTGGGTGCTCAGTCCTCAGGGTGCTGGGTGCTCAGTACTCAGGGTGTTCGGTGCTTAGTACTCAGGGTGCTCAGTGCTCAGTACTCAGGGTGCTGGTTGCTCAGTGCTCAGGGTACTCGGTGCTCAGTACTCAGGGTGCTGGGTGCTCAGTACTCAGGGTGCTGGGTGCTCCGTACTCAGGGTGCTGGGTGCTCAGTACTCAGGGTGCTGGGTGCTCAGTACTCAGGGTGCTGGGTGCTCAGTGCTCAGGGTGCTGGGTGCTCAGTACTCAGGGTGCTGGGTGCTCAGTACTCAGGGTGCTCGGTGCTCAGTACTCAGGGTGCTGGGTGCTCAGTGCTCAGGGTGCTTTGTACTCAGTACTCAGGGTTCTGGGTGCTCAGTACTCAGGGTTCTGGGTGCTCAGTACTCAGGGTGCTGGGTGCTCAGTGCTCAGGGTGATCTGTTCTCAGTACTCAGGGTGCTGGATGCTCAGTGCTCGGGGTGCTGGGTGCTCAGTACTCGGGGTGCTCAGTACTCAGGGTACTGGGTGCTCAGTACTCAGGGTGCTGGGTGCTCAGTGCTCGGGGTGCTCGGTGCTCAGTACTCGGGGTGCTGGGTGCTCAGTACTCGGGGTGCTGGTTGCTCAGTGCTCAGGGTGCTGGGTGCTCAGTGCTCGGGGTGCTGGGTGCTCAGTGCTGAGGGTGCTGGCTGCTCAGTGCTCAGGGTGCTGGGTGCTCAGTACTCAGGGTGCTAGGTGCTCAGAACTCAGGGTGCTCAGTGCTCAGTACTCAGCGTGCTGGGTGCTCAGTGCTCAGGGTCCTCGGTGCTCAGTACTCAGGGTGCTCAGTGCTCAGTACTCAGCGTGCTTTGTGCTCAGTGCTCAGGGTGCTGGGTGCTCAGTACTCAGGGTGCTGGGTGCTCAGTACTCAGGGTGCTGGGTGCTCAGTACTCAGGGTGCTGGGTGCTCAGTGCTCGGGGTGCTCGGTGATCAGTACTCAGGGTGCTGGGTGCTCAGTGCTCAGGGTGCTGAGTACTCAGTACTCAGGGTGCAGGGTGCTCAGTGCTCAGTGTGCTGGGTGCTCAGTGCTCAGGGTGCTGGGTGGTCAGTGCTCAGTGCTCAAGGTGCTGGGTGCTCAGTGCTCAGTGCTCAGGGTGCTGGGTGCTCAGTACTCAGGGTGCTGGGTGCTCAGTACTCAGGGTGCTGGGTGCTCAGTTCTCAGGGTGCTGGGTGATCAGTACTCTGGGTGTTGGGTGCGCAGTACTCAGGGTGCTCAGTGCTCAGTACTCGGGGTGCTGGGTGCTCAGTGCTCAGTGTGCTCAGTGCTCAGTGCTCAGGGTGCTGGGTGCTCAGTGCTCGGGGCGCTGGGTGCTCAGTGCTCGGGGTGCTGGGTGCTCAGTACTCAGGGTGCTGTGTGCTCAGTGCTCAGTGATCAGGGTGCTGGGTGCTCAGGGTGCTGGGTGCTCAGTGCTCGGGGTGCTGGGTGCTCAGTTCTCAGTGCTCAGGGTGCTGGGTGCTCAGTGCTCAGTGATCAGGGTGCTGGGTGTTCAGTACTCAGGGTGCTCGGTGCTTAGTGCTCAGGGTGCTAGGTTCTCAGTACTCAGGGTGCTGGGTGCTCAGTACTCAGGGTGCTGGGTGCTCAGTGCTCAGGGTGCTGAGTGCTCAGTACTCAGCGTGCTGGGTGCTCAGTACTCAGGGTGCTGGGTGTTCAGTGCTCAGGGTGCTGGGTGCTCAGTGCTCAGGGTCCTGGGTGCTCAGTGCTCGGGGAGCTCGGTGCTCAGTACTCAGGGTGCTATGTGCTCAGTACTCAGTGCTCGGGGTACTGGGTGCTCCGTGCTCGGGGTGATCTGTTCTCAGTACTCAGGGTGCTGGGTGCTCAGTGCTCGGGGTGCTGGGTGCTCAGTACTCGGGGTGCTCAGTACTCAGGGTACTGGGTGCTCAGTACTCAGGGTGCTGGGTGCTCAGAGCTCGGGGTGCTCGGTGCTCAGTACTCGGGGTGCTGGGTGCTCAGTGCTCAGGGTGCTGGGTGCTCAGTGCTCGGGGTGCTGGGTGCTCAGTGCTGAGGGTGCTGGCTGCTCAGTGCTCAGGGTGCTGGGTGCTCAGTACTCAGGGTGCTAGGTGCTCAGTACTCAGGGTGCTCAGTGTTTAGTACTCAGCGTGCTGGGTGCTGAGTGCTCAGGGTCCTCGGTGCTAAGTACTCAGGGTGTTCAGTGCTCAGTACTCAGCGTGCTTTGTGCTCAGTGCTCAGGGTGCTGTGTGCTCAGTACTCAGGGTGCTGGGTGCTCAGTGCTCGGGGTGCTCGGTGATCAGTACTCAGGGTGCTGGGTGCTCAGTGCTCAGGGTGCTGACTACTCAGTACTCAGTGTGCTGGGTGCTCAGTGCTCAGGGTGCTGGGTGCTCAGTACTCAGGGTGCTGGGTGCTCAGTGCTCAGGGTGATCAGTGCTCAGTACTCAGGGTGCTCAGTACTCAGGGTGCTGTGTGCTCAGTGCTCAGGGTGCTGGGTGCTCAGTGCTCAGTACTCAGGGTGCTGGGTGCTCAGTGCTCAGGGTGCTGGGTGCTCAGTGCTCAGGGTGCTGTGTGCTCAGTACTCAGGGTGCTGGGTGCTCAGTGCTCAGGGTGATCAGTGCTCAGTACTCAGGGTGCTCAGTACTCAGGGTGCTGTGTGCTCAGTGCTCAGGGTGCTGGGTGCTCAGTACTCAGGGTGCTCAGTGCTCAGGGTGCTGGGTGCTCAGGGTGCTGGGTGCTCAGTGCTCGGGGTGCTGGGTGCTCAGTGCTCAGTGCTCAGTGTGCTGGGTGCTCAGTGCTCAGGGTGCTGTGTGCTCAGTGCTCAGTACTCAGCGTGCTGGGTGCTCATTGCTCAGAGTGTTGGGTGCTCAGTACTCAGGGTGCTGGGTGCTCAGTGCTCAGTGCTCAGGGTGCTCAGTGCTCAGGGTGCTCAGTGCTCAGGGTGCTGGGTGCTCAGGGTGCTGGGTGCTCAGTGCTCGGGGTGCTGGGTGCTCAGTGCTCAGTGCTCAGGGTGCTGGGTGCTCAGTGCTCAGTGCTCAGGGTGCTGGGTGTTCAGTACTCAGGGTGCTCGGTGCTCAGTGCTCAGGGTGCTAGGTGCTCAGTACTCAGGGTGCTGGGTGCTCAGTGCTCGGGGTGCTGGGTGCTCAGTGCTCAGGGTGATCAGTGCTCAGTACTCAGGGTGCTGGGTGCTCAGTACTCAGGGTGCTGGGTGCTCAGTGCTCAGGGTGCTGGGTGCTCAGTAGTCAGGGTGCTGGGTGCTCAGTACTCAGGGTGCTCCGTGCTCAGTACTCAGGGTGCTGGGTGCTCAGTGCTCAGGGTGCTTTGTACTCAGTACTCAGGGTTCTGGGTGCTCAGTACTCAGGGTGCTGGGTGCTCAATGCTCAGGGTGCTGGGTGCTCAGTGCTCAGGGTGCTGGGTGCTCAGTACTCAGGGTGCTGGGTGCTCAGTGCTCAGGGTGATCGGTGCTCAGTACTCAGGGTGCTCAGTACTCAGGGTGATGGGTGCTCAGTACTCAGGGTGCTGGGTGCTCAGTGCTCAGGGTGCTGGGTGCTCAGTGCTCTGGGTGCTGGGTGCTCAGTGCTCAGGGTGCTGGGTGCTCAGTGCTCAGGGTGCTGGGTGCTCAGTGCTCAGGGTGCTGGGTGCTCAGTGCTCAGGGTGCTGGGTGCTCAGTGCTCGGGGAGCTCGGTGCTCAGTACTCAGGGTGCTGGGTGCTCAGTACTCAGTGCTCGGGGTCCTGGGTGCTCCGTGCTCGGGGTGCTGGGTGCTCAGTACTCAGGGTGCTGGGTGCTCATTCTCGGGGTGCTGGTTGCTCAGTGCTCGGTGTGCTGGGTGCTCAGTGCTCAGGGTGCTGGGGGCTCAGTACTCAGGGTGCTGGGTGCTCAGTACTCAGGGTACTCGGTTCTCAGTACTCAGGGTGCTGGGTGCTCATTCTCGGGGTGCTGGGTGCTCAGTGCTCGGGTTGCTGGGTGCTCAGTACTCAGGGTGCTGGGGGCTCAGTACTCAGGGTGCTGGGTGCTCAGTACTCAGGGTGATCTGTTCTCAGTACTCAGGGTGCTGGGTGCTCAGTGCTCGGGGTGCTGGGTGCTCAGTACTCGGGGTGCTCAGTACTCAGGGTACTGGGTGCTCAGTACTCAGGGTGCTGGGTGCTCAGTGCTCGGGGTGCTCGGTGCTCAGTACTCGGGGTCCTGGGTGCTCAGTACTCGGGGTGCTGGGTGCTCAGTGCTCAGGGTGCTGGGTGCTCAGTGCTCGGGGTGCTGGGTGCTCAGTGCTGAGGGTGCTGGCTGCTCAGTGCTCAGGGTGCTGGGTGCTCAGTACTCAGGGTGCTAGGTGCTCAGTACTCAGGGTGCTCAGTGCTCAGTACTCAGCGTGCTGGGTGCTCAGTGCTCAGGGTCCTCGGTGCTCAGTACTCAGGGTGCTCAGTGCTCAGTACTCAGCGTGCTTTGTGCTCAGTGCTCAGGGTGCTGGGTGCTCAGTACTCAGGGTGCTGGGTGCTCAGTACTCAGGGTGCTGGGTGCTCAGTACTCAGGGTGCTGGGTGCTCAGTGCTCGGGGTGCTCGGTGATCAGTACTCAGGGTGCTGGGTGCTCAGTGCTCAGGGTGCTGAGTACTCAGTACTCAGGGTGCTGGGTGCTCAGTGCTCAGGGTGCTGGGTGCTCAGTGCTCAGGGTGCTGGGTGGTCAGTGCTCAGTGCTCAAGGTGCTGGGTGCTCAGTGCTCAGTGCTCAGGGTGCTGGGTGCTCAGTACTCAGGGTGCTGGGTGCTCCGTACTCAGGGTGCTGGGTGCTCAGTACTCAGGGTGCTGGGTGCTCAGTACTCAGGGTGCTGGGTGCTCAGTGCTCAGGGTGCTGGGTGCTCAGTACTCAGGGTGCTGGGTGCTCAGTACTCAGGGTGCTCGGTGCTCAGTACTCAGGGTGCTGGGTGCTCAGTGCTCAGGGTGCTTTGTACTCAGTACTCAGGGTTCTGGGTGCTCAGTACTCAGGGTTCTGGGTGCTCAGTACTCAGGGTGCTGGGTGCTCAGTGCTCAGGGTGATCTGTTCTCAGTACTCAGGGTGCTGGATGCTCAGTGCTCGGGGTGCTGGGTGCTCAGTACTCGGGGTGCTCAGTACTCAGGGTACTGGGTGCTCAGTACTCAGGGTGCTGGGTGCTCAGTGCTCGGGGTGCTCGGTGCTCAGTACTCGGGGTGCTGGGTGCTCAGTACTCGGGGTGCTGGTTGCTCAGTGCTCAGGGTGCTGGGTGCTCAGTGCTCGGGGTGCTGGGTGCTCAGTGCTGAGGGTGCTGGCTGCTCAGTGCTCAGGGTGCTGGGTGCTCAGTACTCAGGGTGCTAGGTGCTCAGAACTCAGGGTGCTCAGTGCTCAGTACTCAGCGTGCTGGGTGCTCAGTGCTCAGGGTCCTCGGTGCTCAGTACTCAGGGTGCTCAGTGCTCAGTACTCAGCGTGCTTTGTGCTCAGTGCTCAGGGTGCTGGGTGCTCAGTACTCAGGGTGCTGGGTGCTCAGTACTCAGGGTGCTGGGTGCTCAGTACTCAGGGTGCTGGGTGCTCAGTGCTCGGGGTGCTCGGTGATCAGTACTCAGGGTGCTGGGTGCTCAGTGCTCAGGGTGCTGAGTACTCAGTACTCAGGGTGCAGGGTGCTCAGTGCTCAGTGTGCTGGGTGCTCAGTGCTCAGGGTGCTGGGTGGTCAGTGCTCAGTTCTCAAGGTGCTGGGTGCTCAGTGCTCAGTGCTCAGGGTGCTGGGTGCTCAGTACTCAGGGTGCTGGGTGCTCAGTACTCAGGGTGCTGGGTGCTCAGTTCTCAGGGTGCTGGGTGATCAGTACTCTGGGTGTTGGGTGCGCAGTACTCAGGGTGCTCAGTGCTCAGTACTCGGGGTGCTGGGTGCTCAGTGCTCAGTGTGCTCAGTGCTCAGTGCTCAGGGTGCTGGGTGCTCAGTGCTCGGGGCGCTGGGTGCTCAGTGCTCGGGGTGCTGGGTGCTCAGTACTCAGGGTGCTGTGTGCTCAGTGCTCAGTGATCAGGGTGCTGGGTGCTCAGGGTGCTGGGTGCTCAGTGCTCGGGGTGCTGGGTGCTCAGTTCTCAGTGCTCAGGGTGCTGGGTGCTCAGTGCTCAGTGATCAGGGTGCTGGGTGTTCAGTACTCAGGGTGCTCGGTGCTTAGTGCTCAGGGTGCTAGGTTCTCAGTACTCAGGGTGCTGGGTGCTCAGTACTCAGGGTGCTGGGTGCTCAGTGCTCAGGGTGCTGAGTGCTCAGTACTCAGCGTGCTGGGTGCTCAGTACTCAGGGTGCTGGGTGTTCAGTGCTCAGGGTGCTGGGTGCTCAGTGCTCAGGGTCCTGGGTGCTCAGTGCTCGGGGAGCTCGGTGCTCAGTACTCAGGGTGCTATGTGCTCAGTACTCAGTGCTCGGGGTACTGGGTGCTCCGTGCTCGGGGTGATCTGTTCTCAGTACTCAGGGTGCTGGGTGCTCAGTGCTCGGGGTGCTGGGTGCTCAGTACTCGGGGTGCTCAGTACTCAGGGTACTGGGTGCTCAGTACTCAGGGTGCTGGGTGCTCAGAGCTCGGGGTGCTCGGTGCTCAGTACTCGGGGTGCTGGGTGCTCAGTGCTCAGGGTGCTGGGTGCTCAGTGCTCGGGGTGCTGGGTGCTCAGTGCTGAGGGTGCTGGCTGCTCAGTGCTCAGGGTGCTGGGTGCTCAGTACTCAGGGTGCTAGGTGCTCAGTACTCAGGGTGCTCAGTGTTTAGTACTCAGCGTGCTGGGTGCTGAGTGCTCAGGGTCCTCGGTGCTAAGTACTCAGGGTGTTCAGTGCTCAGTACTCAGCGTGCTTTGTGCTCAGTGCTCAGGGTGCTGTGTGCTCAGTACTCAGGGTGCTGGGTGCTCAGTGCTCGGGGTGCTCGGTGATCAGTACTCAGGGTGCTGGGTGCTCAGTGCTCAGGGTGCTGACTACTCAGTACTCAGTGTGCTGGGTGCTCAGTGCTCAGGGTGCTGGGTGCTCAGTACTCAGGGTGCTGGGTGCTCAGTGCTCAGGGTGATCAGTGCTCAGTACTCAGGGTGCTCAGTACTCAGGGTGCTGTGTGCTCAGTGCTCAGGGTGCTGGGTGCTCAGTGCTCAGTACTCAGGGTGCTGGGTGCTCAGTGCTCAGGGTGCTGGGTGCTCAGTGCTCAGGGTGCTGTGTGCTCAGTACTCAGGGTGCTGGGTGCTCAGTGCTCAGGGTGATCAGTGCTCAGTACTCAGGGTGCTCAGTACTCAGGGTGCTGTGTGCTCAGTGCTCAGGGTGCTGGGTGCTCAGTACTCAGGGTGCTCAGTGCTCAGGGTGCTGGGTGCTCAGGGTGCTGGGTGCTCAGTGCTCGGGGTGCTGGGTGCTCAGTGCTCAGTGCTCAGTGTGCTGGGTGCTCAGTGCTCAGGGTGCTGTGTGCTCAGTGCTCAGTACTCAGCGTGCTGGGTGCTCATTGCTCAGAGTGTTGGGTGCTCAGTACTCAGGGTGCTGGGTGCTCAGTGCTCAGTGCTCAGGGTGCTCAGTGCTCAGGGTGCTCAGTGCTCAGGGTGCTGGGTGCTCAGGGTGCTGGGTGCTCAGTGCTCGGGGTGCTGGGTGCTCAGTGCTCAGTGCTCAGGGTGCTGGGTGCTCAGTGCTCAGTGCTCAGGGTGCTGGGTGTTCAGTACTCAGGGTGCTCGGTGCTCAGTGCTCAGGGTGCTAGGTGCTCAGTACTCAGGGTGCTGGGTGCTCAGTGCTCGGGGTGCTGGGTGCTCAGTGCTCAGGGTGATCAGTGCTCAGTACTCAGGGTGCTGGGTGCTCAGTACTCAGGGTGCTGGGTGCTCAGTGCTCAGGGTGCTGGGTGCTCAGTAGTCAGGGTGCTGGGTGCTCAGTACTCAGGGTGCTCCGTGCTCAGTACTCAGGGTGCTGGGTGCTCAGTGCTCAGGGTGCTTTGTACTCAGTACTCAGGGTTCTGGGTGCTCAGTACTCAGGGTGCTGGGTGCTCAATGCTCAGGGTGCTGGGTGCTCAGTGCTCAGGGTGCTGGGTGCTCAGTACTCAGGGTGCTGGGTGCTCAGTGCTCAGGGTGATCGGTGCTCAGTACTCAGGGTGCTCAGTACTCAGGGTGATGGGTGCTCAGTACTCAGGGTGCTGGGTGCTCAGTGCTCAGGGTGCTGGGTGCTCAGTGCTCTGGGTGCTGGGTGCTCAGTGCTCAGGGTGCTGGGTGCTCAGTGCTCAGGGTGCTGGGTGCTCAGTGCTCAGGGTGCTGGGTGCTCAGTGCTCAGGGTGCTGGGTGCTCAGTGCTCGGGGAGCTCGGTGCTCAGTACTCAGGGTGCTGGGTGCTCAGTACTCAGTGCTCGGGGTCCTGGGTGCTCCGTGCTCGGGGTGCTGGGTGCTCAGTACTCAGGGTGCTGGGTGCTCATTCTCGGGGTGCTGGTTGCTCAGTGCTCGGTGTGCTGGGTGCTCAGTGCTCAGGGTGCTGGGGGCTCAGTACTCAGGGTGCTGGGTGCTCAGTACTCAGGGTACTCGGTTCTCAGTACTCAGGGTGCTGGGTGCTCATTCTCGGGGTGCTGGGTGCTCAGTGCTCGGGTTGCTGGGTGCTCAGTACTCAGGGTGCTGGGGGCTCAGTACTCAGGGTGCTGGGTGCTCAGTACTCAGGGTGATCTGTTCTCAGTACTCAGGGTGCTGGGTGCTCAGTGCTCGGGGTGCTGGGTGCTCAGTACTCGGGGTGCTCAGTACTCAGGGTACTGGGTGCTCAGTACTCAGGGTGCTGGGTGCTCAGTGCTCGGGGTGCTCGGTGCTCAGTACTCGGGGTCCTGGGTGCTCAGTACTCGGGGTGCTGGGTGCTCAGTGCTCAGGGTGCTGGGTGCTCAGTGCTCGGGGTGCTGGGTGCTCAGTGCTGAGGGTGCTGGCTGCTCAGTGCTCAGGGTGCTGGGTGCTCAGTACTCAGGGTGCTAGGTGCTCAGTACTCAGGGTGCTCAGTGCTCAGTACTCAGCGTGCTGGGTGCTCAGTGCTCAGGGTCCTCGGTGCTCAGTACTCAGGGTGCTCAGTGCTCAGTACTCAGCGTGCTTTGTGCTCAGTGCTCAGGGTGCTGGGTGCTCAGTACTCAGGGTGCTGGGTGCTCAGTACTCAGGGTGCTGGGTGCTCAGTACTCAGGGTGCTGGGTGCTCAGTGCTCGGGGTGCTCGGTGATCAGTACTCAGGGTGCTGGGTGCTCAGTGCTCAGGGTGCTGAGTACTCAGTACTCAGGGTGCTGGGTGCTCAGTGCTCAGGGTGCTGGGTGCTCAGTGCTCAGGGTGCTGGGTGGTCAGTGCTCAGTGCTCAAGGTGCTGGGTGCTCAGTGCTCAGTGCTCAGGGTGCTGGGTGCTCAGTACTCAGGGTGCTGGGTGCTCAGTACTCAGGGTGCTGGGTGCTCAGTTCTCAGGGTGCTGGGTGATCAGTACTCTGGGTGTTGGGTGCGCAGTACTCAGGGTGCTCAGTGCTCAGTACTCGGGGTGCTGGGTGCTCAGTGCTCAGTGTGCTCAGTGCTCAGTGCTCAGGGTGCTGTGTGCTCAGTGCTCAGTACTCAGCGTGCTGGGTGCTCAGTGCTCAGAGTGTTGGGTGCTCAGTACTCAGGGTGCTGGGTGCTCAGTGCTCAGTGCTCAGGGTGCTCAGTGCTCAGGGTGCTCAGTGCTCAGGGTGCTGGGTGCTCAGGGTGCTGGGTGCTCAGTGCTCGGGGTGCTGGGTGCTCAGTTCTCAGTGCTCAGGGTGCTGGGTGATCAGTGCTCAGTGCTCAGGGTGCTGGGTGTTCAGTACTCAGGGTGCTCGGTGCTCAGTGCTCAGGGTGCTAGGTGCTCAGTACTCAGGGTGCTGGGTGTTCAGTGCTCGGGGTGCTGGGTGCTCAGTACTCAGGGTGCTGGGTGCTCAGTACTCAGGGTGCTGGGTGCTCAGTACTCAGGGTGCTCGGTGCTCAGTACTCAGGGTGCTGGGTGCTCAGTACTCAGGGTGCTGGGTGCTCAGTACTCAGGGTGCTGGGTGCTCAGTGCTCAGGGTGCTGGGTGCTCAGTGCTCTGGTTGCTGGGTGCTCAGTGCTCAGGGTGCTGGGTGCTCAGTGCTCAGGGTGCTGGGTGCTCAGTGATCGGGGTGATGGGTGCAGAGTGCTCAGGGTGCTGAGTGCTCAGTGCTCGGGGTGCTCGGTGCTCAGTGCTCAGGGTCCTGGGTGCTCAGTACTCAGGGTGCTAGGTGCTTAGTAATCAGGGTGCTCAGTGCACAGTACACAGGGTGCTGGGTGCTCAGTGCTCGGGGTGCTGGGTGCTCAGTGCTCAGTACTCAGGGTGCTGGGTGCTCAGTGCTCAGGGTGCTGAGTGCTCAGTACTCAGCGTGCTGGGTGCTCAGTACTCAGGGTGCTGGGTGTTCAGTGCTCAGGGTGCTGGGTGCTCAGTGCTCAGGGTGCTGGGTGCTCAGTGCTCGGGGAGCTCGGTGCTCAGTACTCAGGGTGCTGGGTGCTCAGTACTCAGTGCTCGGGGTACTGGGTGCTCCGTGCTCGGGGTGATCTGTTCTCAGTACTCAGGGTGCTGGGTGCTCAGAGCTCGGGGTGCTCGGTGCTCAGTACTCGGGGTGCTGGGTGCTCAGTGCTCAGGGTGCTGGGTGCTCAGTGCTCGGGGTGCTGGGTGCTGAGTGCTGAGGGTGCTGGCTGCTCAGTGCTCAGGGTGCTGGGTGCTCAGTACTCAGGGTGCTAGGTGCTCAGTACTCAGGGTGCTCAGTGCTTAGTACTCAGCGTGCTGGGTGCTGAGTGCTCAGGGTCCTCGGTGCTCAGTACTCAGGGTGTTCAGTGCTCAGTACTCAGCGTGCTTTGTGCTCAGTGCTCAGGGTGCTGGCTGCTCAGTACTCAGGGTGCTGGGTGCTCAGTGCTCGGGGTGCTCGGTGATCAGTACTCAGGGTGCTGGGTGCTCAGTGCTCAGGGTGCTGAGTACTCAGTACTCAGGGTGCTGGGTGCTCAGTGCTCAGGGTGCTGGGTGCTCAGTGCTCAGGGTGCTGGGTGCTCAGTGCTCGGGGTGCTGGGTGCTCAGTGCTCGGGGTGCTGGGTGCTCAGTGCTCAGGGTGCTGGGTGCTCAGTACTCAGGGTGCTGGGTGCTCATTACTCAGGGTGCTGGGTGCTCAGTGCTCAGGGTGCTGGGTGCTCAGTCCTCAGGGTGCTGGGTGCTCAGTACTCAGGGTGTTCGGTGCTTAGTACTCAGGGTGCTCAGTGCTCAGTACTCAGGGTGCTGGTTGCTCAGTGCTCGGGGTGCTCGGTGCTCAGTACTCAGGGTGCTGGGTGCTCAGTACTCAGGGTGCTGGGTGCTCCGTACTCAGGGTGCTGGGTGCTCAGTACTCAGGGTGCTGGGTGCTCAGTATTCAGGGTGCTGGGTGCTCAGTGCTCAGGGTGCTGGGTGCTCAGAACTCAGGGTGCTGGGTGCTCAGTACTCAGGGTGCTCGGTGCTCAGTACTCAGGGTGCTGGGTGCTCAGTGCTCAGGGTGCTTTGTACTCAGTACTCAGGGTTCTGGGTGCTCAGTACTCAGGGTGCTGGGTGCTCAGTGCTCAGGGTGATCTGTTCTCAGTACTCAGGGTGCTGGGTGCTCAGTGCTCGGGGTGCTGGGTGCTCAGTACTCGGGGTGCTCAGTACTCAGGGTGCTGGGTGCTCAGTGCTCGGGGTGCTCGGTGCTCAGTACTCGGGGTGCTGGGTGCTCAGTACTCGGGGTGCTGGTTGCTCAGTGCTCAGGGTGCTGCGTGCTCAGTGCTCGGGGTGCTGGGTGCTCAGTGCTGAGGGTGCTGGCTGCTCAGTGCTCAGGGTGCTGGGTGCTCAGTACTCAGGGTGCTAGGTGCTCAGAACTCAGTGTGCTCAGTGCTCAGTACTCAGCGTGCTGGGTGCTCAGTGCTCAGGGTCCTCGGTGCTCAGTACTCAGGGTGCTCAGTGCTCAGTACTCAGCGTGCTTTGTGCTCAGTGCTCAGGGTGCTGGGTGCTCAGTACTCAGGGTGCTGGGTGCTCAGTACTCAGGGTGCTGGGTGCTCAGTACTCAGGGTGCTGGGTGCTCAGTGCTCGGGGTGCTCGGTGATCAGTACTCAGGGTGCTGGGTGCTCAGTGCTCAGGGTGCTGAGTACTCAGTACTCAGGGTGCTGGGTGCTCAGTGCTCAGGGTGCTGGGTGCTCAGTGCTCAGGGTGCTGGGTGGTCAGTGCTCAGTGCTCAAGGTGCTGGGTGCTCAGTGCTCAGTGCTCAGGGTGCTGGGTGCTCAGTACTCAGGGTGCTGGGTGCTCAGTACTCAGGGTGCTGGGTGCTCAGTTCTCAGGGTGCTGGGTGATCAGTACTCTGGGTGTTGGGTGCGCAGTACTCAGGGTGCTCAGTGCTCAGTACTCGGGGTGCTGGGTGCTCAGTGCTCAGTGTGCTCAGTGCTCAGTGCTCAGGGTGCTGGGTGCTCAGTGCTCGGGGCGCTGGGTGCTCAGTGCTCGGGTTGCTGGGTGCTCAGTACTCAGGGTGCTGTGTGCTCAGTGCTCAGTACTCAGCGTGCTGGGTGCTCAGTGCTCAGAGTGTTGGGTGCTCAGTACTCAGGGTGCTTGCTGCTCAGTGCTCAGTGCTCAGGGTGCTCAGTGCTCAGGGTGCTCAGTGCTCAGGGTGCTGGGTGCTCAGGGTGCTGGGTGCTCAGTGCTCGGGGTGCTGGGTGCTCAGTTCTCAGTGCTCAGGGTGCTGGGTGCTCAGTGCTCAGTGCTCAGGGTGCTGGGTGTTCAGTACTCAGGGTGCTCGGTGCTCAGTGCTCAGGGTGCTAGGTGCTCAGTACTCAGGGTGCTGGGTGCTCAGTGCTCGGGGTGCTGGGTGCTCAGTACTCAGGGTGCTGGGTGCTCAGTACTCAGGGTGCTGGGTGCTCAGTGCTCAGGGTGCTGGGTGCTCAGTACTCAGGGTGCTGGGTGCTCAGTACTCAGGGTGCTGGGTGCTCAGTGCTCAGGGTGCTGGGTGCTCAGTACTCAGGGTGCTCGGTGCTCAGTACTCAGGGTGCTCGGTGCTCAGTACTCAGGGTGCTGGGTGCTCAGTACTCAGGGTGCTGGGTGCTCAGTACTCAGGGTGCTGGGTGCTCAGTGCTCAGGGTGCTGGGTGCTCAGTGCTCTGGTTGCTGGGTGCTCAGTGCTCAGGGTGCTGGGTGCTCAGTGCTCAGGGTGCTGGGTGCTCAGTGATCGGGGTGATGGGTGCTGAGTGCTCAGGGTGCTGAGTGCTCAGTGCTCGGGGTGCTTGGTGCTCAGTGCTCAGGGTCCTGGGTGCTCAGTACTCAGGGTGCTAGGTGCTTAGTAATCAGGGTGCTCAGTGCTCAGTACACAGGGTGCTGGGTGCTCAGTGCTCGGGGTGCTGGGTGCTCAGTGCTCAGTACTCAGGGTGCTGGGTGCTCAGTGCTCAGGGTGCTGAGTGCTCAGTACTCAGCGTGCTGGGTGCTCAGTACTCAGGGTGCTGGGTGTTCAGTGCTCAGGGTGCTGGGTGCTCAGTGCTCAGGGTGCTGGGTGCTCAGTGCTTGGGGAGCTCGGTGCTCAGTACTCAGGGTGCTGGGTGCTCAGTACTCAGTGCTCGGGGTACTGGGTGCTCCGTGCTCGGGGTGATCTGTTCTCAGTACTCAGGGTGCTGGGTGCTCAGTGCTCGGGGTGCTGGGTGCTCAGTACTCGGGGTGCTCAGTACTCAGGGTACTGGGTGCTCAGTACTCAGGGTGCTGGGTGCTCAGAGCTCGGGGTGCTCGGTGCTCAGTACTCGGGGTGCTGGGTGCTCAGTGCTCAGGGTGCTGGGTGCTCAGTGCTCGGGGTGCTGGGTGCTCACTGCTGAGGGTGCTGGCTGCTCAGTGCTCAGGGTGCTGGGTGCTCAGTACTCAGGGTGCTAGGTGCTCAGTACCCAGGGTGCTCAGTGCTTAGTACTCAGCGTGCTGGGTGCTGAGTGCTCAGGGTCCTCGGTGCTCAGTACTCAGGGTGTTCAGTGCTCAGTACTCAGCGTGCTTTGTTCTCAGTGCTCAGGGTGCTGGGTGCTCAGTACTCAGGGTGCTGGGTGCTCAGTGCTCGGGGTGCTCGGTGATCAGTACTCAGGGTGCTGGGTGCTCAGTGCTCAGGGTGCTGAGTACTCAGTACTCAGGGTGCTGGGTGCTCAGTGCTCAGGGTGCTGGGTGCTCAGTGCTCAGGGTACTGGGTGCTCAGTGCTCGGGGTGCTGGGTGCTCAGGGCTCGGGGTGCTGGGTGCTCAGTGCTCAGGGTGCTGGGTGCTCAGTTCTCAGGGTGATGGGTGCTCATTACTCAGGGTGCTGGGTGCTCAGTGCTCAGGGTGCTGGGTGCTCAGTCCTCAGGGTGCTGGGTGCTCAGTACTCAGGGTGTTCGGTGCTTAGTACTCAGGGTGCTCAGTGCTCAGTACTCAGGGTGCTGGTTGCTCAGTGCTCAGGGTGCTCGGTGCTCAGTACTCAGGGTGCTGGGTGCTCAGTACTCAGGGTGCTGGGTGCTCCGTACTCAGGGTGCTGGGTGCTCAGTACTCAGGGTGCTGGGTGCTCAGTACTCAGGGTGCTGGGTGCTCAGTGCTCAGGGTGCTGGGTGCTCAGTACTCAGGGTGCTGGGTGCTCAGTACTCAGGGTGCTCGGTGCTCAGTACTCAGGGTGCTGGGTGCTCAGTGCTCAGGGTGCTTTGTACTCAGTACTCAGGGTTCTGGGTGCTCAGTACTCAGGGTGCTGGGTGCTCAGTGCTCAGGGTGCTGGGTGCTCAGTGCTCAGGGTGCTGTGTGCTCAGTACTCAGGGTGCTGGGTGCTCAGTGCTCAGGGTGATCAGTGCTCAGTACTCAGGGTGCTCAGTACTCAGGGTGCTGTGTGCTCAGTGCTCAGGGTGCTGGGTGCTCAGTACTCAGGGTGCTCAGTGCTCAGGGTGCTGGGTGCTCAGGGTGCTGGGTGCTCAGTGCTCGGGGTGCTGGGTGCTCAGTGCTCAGTGCTCAGGGTGCTGGGTGCTCAGTGCGCAGGGTGCTGTTTGCTCAGTGCTCAGTACTCAGCGTGCTGGGTGCTCATTGCTCAGAGTGTTGGGTGCTCAGTACTCAGGGTGCTGGGTGCTCAGTGCTCAGTGCTCAGGGTGCTCAGTGCTCAGGGTGCTCAGTGCTCAGGGTGCTGGGTGCTCAGGGTGCTGGGTGCTCAGTGCTCGGGGTGCTGGGTGCTCAGTGCTCAGTGCTCAATGTGCTGGGTGCTCAGTGCTCAGTGCTCAGGGTGCTGGGTGTTCAGTACTCAGGGTGCTCGGTGCTCAGTGCTCAGGGTGCTAGGTGCTCAGTACTCAGGGTGCTGGGTGCTCAGTGTTCGGGGTGCTGGGTGCTCAGTGCTCAGGGTGATCAGTGCTCAGTACTCAGGGTGCTGGGTGCTCAGTACTCAGGGTGCTGGGTGCTCAGTGCTCAGGGTGCTGGGTGCTCAGTACTCAGGGTGCTGGGTGCTCAGTACTCAGGGTGCTCCGTGCTCAGTACTCAGGGTGCTGGGTGCTCAGTGCTCAGGGTGCTTTGTACTCAGTACTCAGGGTTCTGGGTGCTCAGTACTCAGGGTGCTGTGTGCTCAATGCTCAGGGTGCTGGGTGCTCAGTGCTCAGGGTGCTGGGTGCTCAGTACTCAGGGTGCTGGGTGCTCAGTGCTCAGGGTGATCGGTGCTCAGTACTCAGGGTGCTCAGTACTCAGGGTGCTGGGTGCTCAGTACTCAGGGTGCTGGGTGCTCAGTGCTCAGGGTGCTGGGTGCTCAGTGCTCTGGGTGCTGGGTGCTCAGTGCTCAGGGTGCTGGGTGCTCAGTGCTCAGGGTGCTGGGTGCTCAGTGCTCAGGGTGCTGGGTGCTCAGTGCTCAGGGTGCTGGGTGCTCAGTGCTCGGGGAGCTCGGTGCTCAGTACTCAGGGTGCTGGGTGCTCAGTACTCAGTGCTCGGGGTCCTGGGTGCTCCGTGCTCGGGGTGCTGGGTGCTCAGTACTCAGTGTGCTGGGTGCTCATTCTCGGGGTGCTGGGTGCTCAGTGCTCGGTGTGCTGGGTGCTCAGTGCTCAGGGTGCTGGGGGCTCAGTACTCAGGGTGCTGGGTGCTCAGTACTCAGGGTGCTCGGTTCTCAGTACTCAGGGTGCTGGGTGCTCATTCTCGGGGTGCTGGGTGCTCAGTGCTCGGGTTGCTGGGTGCTCAGTACTCAGGGTGCTGGGGGCTCAGTACTCAGGGTGCTGGGTGCTCAGTACTCAGGGTGATCTGTTCTCAGTACTCAGGGTGCTGGGTGCTCAGTGCTCGGGGTGCTGGGTGCTCAGTACTCGGGGTGCTCAGTACTCAGGGTACTTGGTGCTCTGTACTCAGGGTGCTGGGTGCTCAGTACTCGGGGTGCTGGGTGCTCAGTGCTCAGGGTGCTGGGTGCTCAGTGCTCGGGGTGCTGGGTGCTCAGTGCTGAGGGTGCTGGCTGCTCAGTGCTCAGGGTGCTGTGTGCTCAGTATTCAGGGTGCTAGGTGCTCAGTACTCAGGGTGCTCAGTGCTCAGTACTCAGCGTGCTGGGTGCTCAGTGCTCAGGGTCCTCGGTGCTCAGTACTCAGGGTGCTCAGTGCTCAGTACTCAGCGTGCTTTGTGCTCAGTGCTCAGGGTGCTGGGTGCTCAGTACTCAGGGTGCTGGGTGCTCAGTACTCAGGGTGCTGGGTGCTCAGTACTCAGGGTGCTGGGTGCTCAGTGCTCGGGGTGCTCGGTGATCAGTACTCAGGGTGCTGGGTGCTCAGTGCTGAGGGTGCTGAGTACTCAGTACTCAGGGTGCTGGGTGCTCAGTGCTCAGGGTGCTGGGTGCTCAGTGCTCAGGGTACTGGGTGCTCAGTGCTCGGGGTGCTGGGTGCTCAGTGCTCGGGGTGCTGGGTGCTCAGTGCTCGGGGTGCTGGGTGCTCAGTGCTCAGGGTGCTGGGTGCTCAGTACTCAGGGTGCTGGGGGCTCAGTACTCAGGGTGCTGGGTGCTCAGTGTTCAGGGTGCTGGGTGCTCAGTCCTCAGGGTGCTGGGTGCTCAGTACTCAGGGTGTTCGGTGCTCAGTACTCAGGGTGCTCAGTGCTCAGTACTCAGGGTGCTGGTTGCTCAGTGCTCGGGGTGCTCGGTGCTCAGTACTCAGGGTGCTGGGTGCTCAGTACTCAGGGTGCTGGGTGCTCAGTACTCAGGGTGCTGGGTGCTCAGTACTCAGGGTGCTGGGTGCTCAGTACTCAGGGTGCTGGGTGCTCAGTGCTCAGGGTGCTGGGTGCTCAGTACTCAGGGTGCTTTGTACTCAGTACTCAGGGTTCTGGGTCCTCAGTACTCAGGGTGCTGGGTGCTCAGTGCTCAGGGTTCTGGGTGCTCAGTGCTCAGGGTGCTGGGTGCTCAGTACTCAGGGTGCTGGGTGCTCAGTGCTCGGTGTGCTGGGTGCTCAGTGCTCAGGGTGCTCAGTGCTCAGGGTGCTGGGTGCTCAGTGCTCGGGGTGCTTGGTGCTCAGGGTGCTGGGTGCTCAGTCCTCAGGGTGCTCAGTGCTCAGGGTGCTGGGTGCTCAGTGCTCGGGGTGCTCGGTGCTCAGTACTCAGGGTGCTGGGTGCTCAGTGCTCAGGGCGCTGGGTGCTCAGTGCTCGGGGTGCTGGGTGCTCAGTGCTCTGTGTGCTGGGTGGTCAGTGCTCAGTGCTCAGGGTGCTGGGTGCTCAGTGCTCAGTGCTCAGGGTGCTGGGTGCTCAGTACTCAGGGTGCTGGGTGCTCAGTACTCAGCGTGCTGGGTGCTCAGTGATCAGGGTGCTGGGTGCTCAGTACTCTGGGTGTTGGGTGCTCAGTACTCAGGGTGCTGGGTGCTCAGTGCTCGGGGTGCTCGGTGCTCAGTACTCAAGGTGCTGGGTGCTCAGTGCTCAGGGTGCGGGGTGCTCAGTCCTCGGGGTGCTCCGTGCCCAGTGCTCAGGGGGCTGGGTGCTCAGTACTCAGGGTGCTCGGTGCTCAGTACTCAGGGTTCTCAGTGCTCAGGGTGCTGGGTGCTCAGTACTCAGGGTGCTCAGTGCTCAGTACTCAGGGTGCTGGGTGCTCAGTACTCAGGGCGCTCAGTGCTCAGTACTCGGGGTGCTGGGTGCTCAGTGCTCAGTGTGCTCAGTGCTCAGTGCTCGGGGTGCTGGGTGCTCAGTGCTCGGGGCGCTGGGTGCTCAGTGCTCGGGGTACTGGGTGCTCAGTACTCAGGGTGCTGTGTGCTCAGTGCTCAGTACTCAGCGTGCTGGGTGCTCAGTGCTCAGAGTGTTGGGTGCTCAGTACTCAGGGTGCTGGGTGCTCAGTGCTCAGTGCTCAGGGTGCTCAGTGCTCAGGGTGCTGGGTGCTCAGGGTGCTGGGTGCTCAGTGCTCGGGGTGCTGGGTGCTCAGTGCTCAGTGCACAGGGTGCTGGGTGCTCAGTGCTGAGTGCTCAGGGTGCTGTGTGTTCAGTACTCAGGGTGCTCGGTGCTCAGTGCTCAGGGTGCTGGGTGCTCAGTACTCAGGGTGCTGGGTGCTCAGTGCTCGGGGTGCTGGGTGCTCAGTGCTCAGGGTGATCAGTGCTCAGTACTCAGGGTGCTGGGTTCTCAGTTCTCTGGGTGCTGGGTGCTCAGTCCTCAGGGTGCTCAGTACTCAGGATGCTCTGTGCTCAGTGCTAAGTACTCAGGGTGCTCAGTACTCAGGGTGCTGGGTGCTCAGTGCTCGGGGTGCTGGGTGCTCAGTACTCAGGGTGCTGGGTGCTCAGTACTCGGGGTGCTGGGTGCTCAGTACTCAGGGTGCTGGGTGCTCAGTGCTCGGGGTGCTGGGTGCTCACTGCTCAGAGTGATCGGTGCTCAGTGCTCAGGGTGCTGGGTGCTCAGTCCTCCGGGTGCTCAGTGCTCAGGGTGCTGGGTGCTCATTGCTCGGTGTGCTCGGTGCTCAGTACTCAGGGTGCTGAGTGCTCAGTACTCAGGGTGCTGGGTGCTCAGTACTCAGGTTGCTGGTTGCTCAGTACTCAGTGTGCTGGGTGCTCAGTGCTCAGGGTGCTGGGTGCTCAGTGCTCGGAGTGCTGGGTGCTCAGGGCTGTTGTGCTGGGTGCTCAGTGCTCAGTGCTCAGGGTGCTGGGTGCTCAGTGCTCAGTGCTCAGGGTGCTGGTTGCTCAGTACTCAGGGTGCTGGGTGCTCAGTACTCAGGGTGCTGGGTGCTCAGTGCTCAGGGTGCTCTGTGCTCAGTACTCAGGGTGCTGGGTGCTCAGTGCTCCTGGTGCTGGGTGCTCAGTGCTCGGGGTGCTGGGTGCTCAGTGCTCGGGGTGCTGGGTGCTCAGTGCTCAGGGTGCTGGGTGCTCAGTACTCAGGGTGCTGGGGGCTCAGTACTCAGGGTGCTGGGTGCTCAGTACTCGGGTGCTGGGTGCTCAGTGCTCAGGGTGCAGGGTGCTCAGTGCTCGGGGTGCTGGGTGCTCAGTGCTCAGTACTCAGGGTGCTGGGTGCTCAGTGCCCGGGGTGCTGGGTGCTCAGTGCTCAGTACTCAGGGTGCTGGGTGCTCAGTGCTGAGGGTTCTGGGTGCTCAGTGCTCAGGGTGCTGTGTGCTCAGTGCTCAGTACTCAGGGTGCTGGGTGCTCAGTACTCAGGGTGCTGGGTGCTCAGTACTCAGGGTGCTGGGTGCTCAGTACTCGGGTGCTGGGTGCTCAGTGCTCAGTACTCAGGGTACTGGGTGCTCAGTGCTGAGGGTTCTGGGTGCTCAGTGCTCAGGGTGCTGTGTGCTCAGTGCTCAGTACTCAGGGTGCTGGGTGCTCAGTACTCAGGGTGCTGAGTGCTCAGTACTCAGGGTGCTGGGTGCTCAGTACTCAGGGTGCTGGGTGCTCAGTGCTCTGTGTGCTGGGTGGTCAGTGCTCAGGGTGCTGGGTGCTCAGTGCTCAGGGTGCTGGGTGCTCAGTGCTCTGGGTGCTGGGTGCTCAGTGCTCAGGGTGCTGGGTGCTCAGTGCTCAGGGTGCTGGGTGCTCAGTGCTCAGGGTGCTGGGTGCTCAGTGCTCAGGGTGCTGGGTGCTCAGTGCTCGGGGAGCTCGGTGCTCAGTACTCAGGGTGCTGGGTGCTCAGTACTCAGTGCTCGGGGTCCTGGGTGCTCCGTGCTCGGGGTGCTGGGTGCTCAGTACTCAGTGTGCTGGGTGCTCATTCTCGGGGTGCTGGGTGCTCAGTGCTCGGTGTGCTGGGTGCTCAGTGCTCAGGGTGCTGGGGGCTCAGTACTCAGGGTGCTGGGTGCTCAGTACTCAGGGTGCTCGGTTCTCAGTACTCAGGGTGCTGGGTGCTCATTCTCGGGGTGCTGGGTGCTCAGTGCTCGGGTTGCTGGGTGCTCAGTACTCAGGGTGCTGGGGGCTCAGTACTCAGGGTGCTGGGTGCTCAGTACTCAGGGTGATCTGTTCTCAGTACTCAGGGTGCTGGGTGCTCAGTGCTCGGGGTGCTGGGTGCTCAGTACTCGGGGTGCTCAGTACTCAGGGTACTTGGTGCTCAGTACTCAGGGTGCTGGGTGCTCAGTACTCGGGGTGCTGGGTGCTCAGTGCTCAGGGTGCTGGGTGCTCAGTGCTCGGGGTGCTGGGTGCTCAGTGCTGAGGGTGCTGGCTGCTCAGTGCTCAGGGTGCTGTGTGCTCAGTATTCAGGGTGCTAGGTGCTCAGTACTCAGGGTGCTCAGTGCTCAGTACTCAGCGTGCTGGGTGCTCAGTGCTCAGGGTCCTCGGTGCTCAGTACTCAGGGTGCTCAGTGCTCAGTACTCAGCGTGCTTTGTGCTCAGTGCTCAGGGTGCTGGGTGCTCAGTACTCAGGGTGCTGGGTGCTCAGTACTCAGGGTGCTGGGTGCTCAGTACTCAGGGTGCTGGGTGCTCAGTGCTCGGGGTGCTCGGTGATCAGTACTCAGGGTGCTGGGTGCTCAGTGCTGAGGGTGCTGAGTACTCAGTACTCAGGGTGCTGGGTGCTCAGTGCTCAGGGTGCTGGGTGCTCAGTGCTCAGTGCTCAGGGTGCTGGGTGCTCAGTGCTCGGGGTGCTGGGTGCTCAGTGCTCGGGGTGCTGGGTGCTCAGTGCTCGGGGTGCTGGGTGCTCAGTGCTCAGGGTGCTGGGTGCTCAGTACTCAGGGTGCTGGGGGCTCAGTACTCAGGGTGCTGGGTGCTCAGTGTTCAGGGTGCTGGGTGCTCAGTCCTCAGGGTGCTGGGTGCTCAGTACTCAGGGTGTTCGGTGCTCAGTACTCAGGGTGCTCAGTGCTCAGTACTCAGGGTGCTGGTTGCTCAGTGCTCGGGGTGCTCGGTGCTCAGTACTCAGGGTGCTGGGTGCTCAGTACTCAGGGTGCTGGGTGCTCAGTACTCAGGGTGCTGGGTGCTCAGTACTCAGGGTGCTGGGTGCTCAGTACTCAGGGTGCTGGGTGCTCAGTGCTCAGGGTGCTGGGTGCTCAGTACTCAGGGTGCTTTGTACTCAGTACTCAGGGTTCTGGGTCCTCAGTACTCAGGGTGCTGGGTGCTCAGTGCTCAGGGTTCTGGGTGCTCAGTGCTCAGGGTGCTGGGTGCTCAGTACTCAGGGTGCTGGGTGCTCAGTGCTCGGTGTGCTGGGTGCTCAGTGCTCAGGGTGCTCAGTGCTCAGGGTGCTGGGTGCTCAGTGCTCGGGGTGCTTGGTGCTCAGGGTGCTGGGTGCTCAGTCCTCAGGGTGCTCAGTGCTCAGGGTGCTGGGTGCTCAGTGCTCGGGGTGCTCGGTGCTCAGTACTCAGGGTGCTGGGTGCTCAGTGCTCAGGGCGCTGGGTGCTCAGTGCTCGGGGTGCTGGGTGCTCAGTGCTCTGTGTGCTGGGTGGTCAGTGCTCAGTGCTCAGGGTGCTGGGTGCTCAGTGCTCAGTGCTCAGGGTGCTGGGTGCTCAGTACTCAGGGTGCTGGGTGCTCAGTACTCAGCGTGCTGGGTGCTCAGTGATCAGGGTGCTGGGTGCTCAGTACTCTGGGTGTTGGGTGCTCAGTACTCAGGGTGCTGGGTGCTCAGTGCTCGGGGTGCTCGGTGCTCAGTACTCAAGGTGCTGGGTGCTCAGTGCTCAGGGTGCGGGGTGCTCAGTCCTCGGGGTGCTCCGTGCCCAGTGCTCAGGGGGCTGGGTGCTCAGTACTCAGGGTGCTCGGTGCTCAGTACTCAGGGTTCTCAGTGCTCAGGGTGCTGGGTGCTCAGTACTCAGGGTGCTCAGTGCTCAGTACTCGGGGTGCTGGGTGCTCAGTACTCAGGGCGCTCAGTGCTCAGTACTCGGGGTGCTGGGTGCTCAGTGCTCAGTGTGCTCAGTGCTCAGTGCTCGGGGTGCTGGGTGCTCAGTGCTCGGGGCGCTGGGTGCTCAGTGCTCGGGGTACTGGGTGCTCAGTACTCAGGGTGCTGTGTGCTCAGTGCTCAGTACTCAGCGTGCTGGGTGCTCAGTGCTCAGAGTGTTGGGTGCTCAGTACTCAGGGTGCTGGGTGCTCAGTGCTCAGTGCTCAGGGTGCTCAGTGCTCAGGGTGCTGGGTGCTCAGGGTGCTGGGTGCTCAGTGCTCGGGGTGCTGGGTGCTCAGTGCTCAGTGCACAGGGTGCTGGGTGCTCAGTGCTGAGTGCTCAGGGTGCTGTGTGTTCAGTACTCAGGGTGCTCGGTGCTCAGTGCTCAGGGTGCTGGGTGCTCAGTACTCAGGGTGCTGGGTGCTCAGTGCTCGGGGTGCTGGGTGCTCAGTGCTCAGGGTGATCAGTGCTCAGTACTCAGGGTGCTGGGTTCTCAGTTCTCTGGGTGCTGGGTGCTCAGTCCTCAGGGTGCTCAGTACTCAGGATGCTCTGTGCTCAGTGCTAAGTACTCAGGGTGCTCAGTACTCAGGGTGCTGGGTGCTCAGTGCTCGGGGTGCTGGGTGCTCAGTACTCAGGGTGCTGGGTGCTCAGTACTCGGGGTGCTGGGTGCTCAGTACTCAGGGTGCTGGGTGCTCAGTGCTCGGGGTGCTGGGTGCTCACTGCTCAGAGTGATCGGTGCTCAGTGCTCAGGGTGCTGGGTGCTCAGTCCTCCGGGTGCTCAGTGCTCAGGGTGCTGGGTGCTCATTGCTCGGTGTGCTCGGTGCTCAGTACTCAGGGTGCTGAGTGCTCAGTACTCAGGGTGCTGGGTGCTCAGTACTCAGGTTGCTGGTTGCTCAGTACTCAGTGTGCTGGGTGCTCAGTGCTCAGGGTGCTGGGTGCTCAGTGCTCGGAGTGCTGGGTGCTCAGGGCTGTTGTGCTGGGTGCTCAGTGCTCAGTGCTCAGGGTGCTGGGTGCTCAGTGCTCAGTGCTCAGGGTGCTGGTTGCTCAGTACTCAGGGTGCTGGGTGCTCAGTACTCAGGGTGCTGGGTGCTCAGTGCTCAGGGTGCTCTGTGCTCATTACTCAGGGTGCTGGGTGCTCAGTGCTCCTGGTGCTGGGTGCTCAGTGCTCGGGGTGCTGGGTGCTCAGTGCTCGGGGTGCTGGGTGCTCAGTGCTCAGGGTGCTGGGTGCTCAGTACTCAGGGTGCTGGGGGCTCAGTACTCAGGGTGCTGGGTGCTCAGTGTTCAGGGTGCTGGGTGCTCAGTCCTCAGGGTGCTGGGTGCTCAGTACTCAGGGTGTTCGGTGCTCAGTACTCAGGGTGCTCAGTGCTCAGTACTCAGGGTGCTGGTTGCTCAGTGCTCGGGGTGCTCGGTGCTCAGTACTCAGGGTGCTGGGTGCTCAGTACTCAGGGTGCTGGGTGCTCAGTACTCAGGGTGCTGTGTGCTCAGTACTCAGGGTGCTGGGTGCTCAGTACTCAGGGTGCTGTGTGCTCAGTGCTCAGGGTGCTGTGTGCTCAGTACTCAGGGTGCTTGGTGCTCAGTACTTAGTGTGCTCGGTGCTCAGTACTCACGGTGCTGGGTGCTCAGTGCTCAGGGTGCTTTGTACTCAGTACTCAGGGTTCTGGGTGCTTAGTACTCAGGGTGCTGGGTGCTCAGTGCTCAGGGTGCTGGGTGCTCAGTGCTCAGGGTGCTGGGTGCTCAGTACTCAGGGTGCTGGGTGCTCAGTGCTCAGGGTGATCGGTGCTCAGTACTCAGGGTGCTCAGTACTCAGGGTGCTGGGTGCTCAGTGCTCAGGGTGCTGGGTGCTCAGTACTCAGGGTGCTGGGTGCTCAGTGCTCGGTGTGCTGGGTGCTCAGTGCTCAGGGTGCTCAGTGCTCAGGGTGCTGGGTGCTCAGTGCTCGGTGTGCTCGGTGCTCAGGGTGCTGGGTGCTCAGTCCTCAGGGTGCTCAGTGCTCAGGGTGCTGGGTGCTCAGTGCTCGGGGTGCTCGGTGCTCAGTACTCAGGGTGCTGGGTGCTCAGTACTCATGGTGCTGGGTGCTCAGTACTCAGGGGGCTGGGTGCTCAGTGCTCAGGGTGCTGGGTGCTCAGTGCTCAGGGCGCTTTGTGCTCAGTGCTCGGGGTGCTGGGTGCTCAGTGCTCGGGGTGCTGGGTGGTCAGTGCTCAGTGCTCAGGGTGCTGGGTGCTCAGTGCTCAGTGCTCAGGGTGCTGGGTGCTCAGTACTCAGGGTGCTGGGTGCTCAGTACTCAGGGTGCTGGGTGCTCAGTGATCAGGGTGCTGGGTGTTCAGTACTCTGGGTGTTGGGTGCTCAGTACTCAGGGTGCTGGGTGCTCAGTGCTCGGGGTGCTCGGTGCTCAGTACTCAAGGTGCTGGGTGCTCAGTGCTCAGGGTGCGGGGTGCTCAGTCCTCGGGGTGCTCCGTGCTCAGTGCTCAGGGGGCTGGGTACTCAGTACTCAGGGTGCTCGGTGCTCAGTATTCAGGGTTCTCAGTGCTCAGGGTGCTGGGTGCTCAGTACTCAGGGTTCTCAGTGCTCAGTGTGCTCAGTGCTCAGTGCTCGGGGTGCTGGGTGCTCAGTGCTCGGGGCGCTGGGTGCTCAGTGCTCGGGGTGCTGGGTGCTCAGTACTCAGGGTGCTGTGTGCTCAGTGCTCAGTACTCAGCGTGCTGGGTGCTCAGTGCTCAGAGTGTTGGGTGCTCAGTACTCAGGGTGCTGGGTGCTCAGTGCTCAGTGCTCAGGGTGCTCAGTGCTCAGGGTGCTCAGTGCTCAGGGTGCTGGGTGCTCAGGGTGCTGGGTGCTCAGTGCTCGGGGTGCTTGGTGCTCAGTGCTCAGTGCTCAGGGTGCTGGGTGCTCAGTGCTGAGTGCTCAGGGTGCTGGGTGTTCAGTACTCAGGGTGCTCGGTGCTCAGTGCTCAGGGTGCTGGGTGCTCAGTACTCAGGGTGCTGGGTGCTCAGTGCTCGGGGTGCTGGGTGCTCAGTGCTCAGGGTGATCAGTGCTCAGTACTCAGGGTGCTGGGTTCTCAGTGCTCTGGGTGCTGGGTGCTCAGTCCTCAGGGTGCTCAGTACTCAGGATGCTCTGTGCTCAGTGCTCAGTACTCAGGGTGCTCAGTACTCAGGGTGCTGGGTGCTCAGTGCTCGGGGTGCTGGGTGCTCAGTACTCAGGGTGCTGGGTGCTCAGTACTCGGGGTGCTGGGTGCTCAGTACTCAGGGTGCTGGGTGCTCAGTGCTCGGGGTGCTGGGTGCTCACTGCTCAGAGTGATCGGTGCTCAGTGCTCAGGGTGCTGGGTGCTCAGTCCTCCGGGTGCTCAGTGCTCAGGGTGCTGGGTGCTCATTGCTCGGTGTGCTCGGTGCTCAGTACTCAGGGTGCTGACTGCTCAGTACTCAGGGTGCTGGGTGCTCAGTACTCAGGTTGCTGGTTGCTCAGTACTCAGTGTGCTGGGTGCTCAGTGCTCAGGGTGCTGGGTGCTCAGTGCTCGGAGTGCTGGGTGCTCAGGGCTGTTGTGCTGGGTGCTCAGTGCTCAGTGCTCAGGGTGCTGGGTGCTCAGTGCTCAGTGCTCAGGGTGCTGGTTGCTCAGTACTCAGGGTGCTGGGTGCTCAGTACTCAGGGTGCTGGGTGCTCAGTGCTCAGGGTGCTCTGTGCTCAGTACTCAGGGTGCTGGGTGCTCAGTGCTCCTGGTGCTGGGTGCTCAGTGCTCGGGGTGCTGGGTGCTCAGTGCTCGGGGTGCTGGGTGCTCAGTGCTCAGGGTGCTGGGTGCTCAGTACTCAGGGTGCTGGGGGCTCAGTACTCAGGGTGCTGGGTGCTCAGTACTCGGGTGCTGGGTGCTCAGTGCTCAGGGTGCAGGGTGCTCAGTGCTCGGGGTGCTGGGTGCTCAGTGCTCAGTACTCAGGGTGCTGGGTGCTCAGTGCCCGGGGTGCTGGGTGCTCAGTGCTCAGTACTCAGGGTGCTGGGTGCTCAGTGCTGAGGGTTCTGGGTGCTCAGTGCTCAGGGTGCTGTGTGCTCAGTGCTCAGTACTCAGGGTGCTGGGTGCTCAGTACTCAGGGTGCTGGGTGCTCAGTACTCAGGGTGCTGGGTGCTCAGTACTCGGGTGCTGGGTGCTCAGTGCTCAGTACTCAGGGTACTGGGTGCTCAGTGCTGAGGGTTCTGGGTGCTCAGTGCTCAGGGTGCTGTGTGCTCAGTGCTCAGTACTCAGGGTGCTGGGTGCTCAGTACTCAGGGTGCTGAGTGCTCAGTACTCAGGGTGCTGGGTGCTCAGTACTCAGGGTGCTGGGTGCTCAGTGCTCTGTGTGCTGGGTGGTCAGTGCTCAGGGTGCTGGGTGCTCAGTGCTCAGGGTGCTGGGTGCTCAGTGCTCTGGGTGCTGGGTGCTCAGTGCTCAGGGTGCTGGGTGCTCAGTGCTCAGGGTGCTGGGTGCTCAGTGCTCAGGGTGCTGGGTGCTCAGTGCTCAGGGTGCTGGGTGCTCAGTGCTCGGGGAGCTCGGTGCTCAGTACTCAGGGTGCTGGGTGCTCAGTACTCAGTGCTCGGGGTCCTGGGTGCTCCGTGCTCGGGGTGCTGGGTGCTCAGTACTCAGTGTGCTGGGTGCTCATTCTCGGGGTGCTGGGTGCTCAGTGCTCGGTGTGCTGGGTGCTCAGTGCTCAGGGTGCTGGGGGCTCAGTACTCAGGGTGCTGGGTGCTCAGTACTCAGGGTGCTCGGTTCTCAGTACTCAGGGTGCTGGGTGCTCATTCTCGGGGTGCTGGGTGCTCAGTGCTCGGGTTGCTGGGTGCTCAGTACTCAGGGTGCTGGGGGCTCAGTACTCAGGGTGCTGGGTGCTCAGTACTCAGGGTGATCTGTTCTCAGTACTCAGGGTGCTGGGTGCTCAGTGCTCGGGGTGCTGGGTGCTCAGTACTCGGGGTGCTCAGTACTCAGGGTACTTGGTGCTCAGTACTCAGGGTGCTGGGTGCTCAGTACTCGGGGTGCTGGGTGCTCAGTGCTCAGGGTGCTGGGTGCTCAGTGCTCGGGGTGCTGGGTGCTCAGTGCTGAGGGTGCTGGCTGCTCAGTGCTCAGGGTGCTGTGTGCTCAGTATTCAGGGTGCTAGGTGCTCAGTACTCAGGGTGCTCAGTGCTCAGTACTCAGCGTGCTGGGTGCTCAGTGCTCAGGGTCCTCGGTGCTCAGTACTCAGGGTGCTCAGTGCTCAGTACTCAGCGTGCTTTGTGCTCAGTGCTCAGGGTGCTGGGTGCTCAGTACTCAGGGTGCTGGGTGCTCAGTACTCAGGGTGCTGGGTGCTCAGTACTCAGGGTGCTGGGTGCTCAGTGCTCGGGGTGCTCGGTGATCAGTACTCAGGGTGCTGGGTGCTCAGTGCTGAGGGTGCTGAGTACTCAGTACTCAGGGTGCTGGGTGCTCAGTGCTCAGGGTGCTGGGTGCTCAGTGCTCAGTGCTCAGGGTGCTGGGTGCTCAGTGCTCGGGGTGCTGGGTGCTCAGTGCTCGGGGTGCTGGGTGCTCAGTGCTCGGGGTGCTGGGTGCTCAGTGCTCAGGGTGCTGGGTGCTCAGTACTCAGGGTGCTGGGGGCTCAGTACTCAGGGTGCTGGGTGCTCAGTGTTCAGGGTGCTGGGTGCTCAGTCCTCAGGGTGCTGGGTGCTCAGTACTCAGGGTGTTCGGTGCTCAGTACTCAGGGTGCTCAGTGCTCAGTACTCAGGGTGCTGGTTGCTCAGTGCTCGGGGTGCTCGGTGCTCAGTACTCAGGGTGCTGGGTGCTCAGTACTCAGGGTGCTGGGTGCTCAGTACTCAGGGTGCTGGGTGCTCAGTACTCAGGGTGCTGGGTGCTCAGTACTCAGGGTGCTGGGTGCTCAGTGCTCAGGGTGCTGGGTGCTCAGTACTCAGGGTGCTTTGTACTCAGTACTCAGGGTTCTGGGTCCTCAGTACTCAGGGTGCTGGGTGCTCAGTGCTCAGGGTTCTGGGTGCTCAGTGCTCAGGGTGCTGGGTGCTCAGTACTCAGGGTGCTGGGTGCTCAGTGCTCGGTGTGCTGGGTGCTCAGTGCTCAGGGTGCTCAGTGCTCAGGGTGCTGGGTGCTCAGTGCTCGGGGTGCTTGGTGCTCAGGGTGCTGGGTGCTCAGTCCTCAGGGTGCTCAGTGCTCAGGGTGCTGGGTGCTCAGTGCTCGGGGTGCTCGGTGCTCAGTACTCAGGGTGCTGGGTGCTCAGTGCTCAGGGCGCTGGGTGCTCAGTGCTCGGGGTGCTGGGTGCTCAGTGCTCTGTGTGCTGGGTGGTCAGTGCTCAGTGCTCAGGGTGCTGGGTGCTCAGTGCTCAGTGCTCAGGGTGCTGGGTGCTCAGTACTCAGGGTGCTGGGTGCTCAGTACTCAGCGTGCTGGGTGCTCAGTGATCAGGGTGCTGGGTGCTCAGTACTCTGGGTGTTGGGTGCTCAGTACTCAGGGTGCTGGGTGCTCAGTGCTCGGGGTGCTCGGTGCTCAGTACTCAAGGTGCTGGGTGCTCAGTGCTCAGGGTGCGGGGTGCTCAGTCCTCGGGGTGCTCCGTGCCCAGTGCTCAGGGGGCTGGGTGCTCAGTACTCAGGGTGCTCGGTGCTCAGTACTCAGGGTTCTCAGTGCTCAGGGTGCTGGGTGCTCAGTACTCAGGGTGCTCAGTGCTCAGTACTCGGGGTGCTGGGTGCTCAGTACTCAGGGCGCTCAGTGCTCAGTACTCGGGGTGCTGGGTGCTCAGTGCTCAGTGTGCTCAGTGCTCAGTGCTCGGGGTGCTGGGTGCTCAGTGCTCGGGGCGCTGGGTGCTCAGTGCTCGGGGTACTGGGTGCTCAGTACTCAGGGTGCTGTGTGCTCAGTGCTCAGTACTCAGCGTGCTGGGTGCTCAGTGCTCAGAGTGTTGGGTGCTCAGTACTCAGGGTGCTGGGTGCTCAGTGCTCAGTGCTCAGGGTGCTCAGTGCTCAGGGTGCTGGGTGCTCAGGGTGCTGGGTGCTCAGTGCTCGGGGTGCTGGGTGCTCAGTGCTCAGTGCACAGGGTGCTGGGTGCTCAGTGCTGAGTGCTCAGGGTGCTGTGTGTTCAGTACTCAGGGTGCTCGGTGCTCAGTGCTCAGGGTGCTGGGTGCTCAGTACTCAGGGTGCTGGGTGCTCAGTGCTCGGGGTGCTGGGTGCTCAGTGCTCAGGGTGATCAGTGCTCAGTACTCAGGGTGCTGGGTTCTCAGTTCTCTGGGTGCTGGGTGCTCAGTCCTCAGGGTGCTCAGTACTCAGGATGCTCTGTGCTCAGTGCTAAGTACTCAGGGTGCTCAGTACTCAGGGTGCTGGGTGCTCAGTGCTCGGGGTGCTGGGTGCTCAGTACTCAGGGTGCTGGGTGCTCAGTACTCGGGGTGCTGGGTGCTCAGTACTCAGGGTGCTGGGTGCTCAGTGCTCGGGGTGCTGGGTGCTCACTGCTCAGAGTGATCGGTGCTCAGTGCTCAGGGTGCTGGGTGCTCAGTCCTCCGGGTGCTCAGTGCTCAGGGTGCTGGGTGCTCATTGCTCGGTGTGCTCGGTGCTCAGTACTCAGGGTGCTGAGTGCTCAGTACTCAGGGTGCTGGGTGCTCAGTACTCAGGTTGCTGGTTGCTCAGTACTCAGTGTGCTGGGTGCTCAGTGCTCAGGGTGCTGGGTGCTCAGTGCTCGGAGTGCTGGGTGCTCAGGGCTGTTGTGCTGGGTGCTCAGTGCTCAGTGCTCAGGGTGCTGGGTGCTCAGTGCTCAGTGCTCAGGGTGCTGGTTGCTCAGTACTCAGGGTGCTGGGTGCTCAGTACTCAGGGTGCTGGGTGCTCAGTGCTCAGGGTGCTCTGTGCTCATTACTCAGGGTGCTGGGTGCTCAGTGCTCCTGGTGCTGGGTGCTCAGTGCTCGGGGTGCTGGGTGCTCAGTGCTCGGGGTGCTGGGTGCTCAGTGCTCAGGGTGCTGGGTGCTCAGTACTCAGGGTGCTGGGGGCTCAGTACTCAGGGTGCTGGGTGCTCAGTGTTCAGGGTGCTGGGTGCTCAGTCCTCAGGGTGCTGGGTGCTCAGTACTCAGGGTGTTCGGTGCTCAGTACTCAGGGTGCTCAGTGCTCAGTACTCAGGGTGCTGGTTGCTCAGTGCTCGGGGTGCTCGGTGCTCAGTACTCAGGGTGCTGGGTGCTCAGTACTCAGGGTGCTGGGTGCTCAGTACTCAGGGTGCTGTGTGCTCAGTACTCAGGGTGCTGGGTGCTCAGTACTCAGGGTGCTGTGTGCTCAGTGCTCAGGGTGCTGTGTGCTCAGTACTCAGGGTGCTTGGTGCTCAGTACTTAGTGTGCTCGGTGCTCAGTACTCACGGTGCTGGGTGCTCAGTGCTCAGGGTGCTTTGTACTCAGTAATCAGGGTTCTGGGTGCTTAGTACTCAGGGTGCTGGGTGCTCAGTGCTCAGGGTGCTGGGTGCTCAGTGCTCAGGGTGCTGGGTGCTCAGTACTCAGGGTGCTGGGTGCTCAGTGCTCAGGGTGATCGGTGCTCAGTACTCAGGGTGCTCAGTACTCAGGGTGCTGGGTGCTCAGTGCTCAGGGTGCTGGGTGCTCAGTACTCAGGGTGCTGGGTGCTCAGTGCTCGGTGTGCTGGGTGCTCAGTGCTCAGGGTGCTCAGTGCTCAGGGTGCTGGGTGCTCAGTGCTCGGTGTGCTCGGTGCTCAGGGTGCTGGGTGCTCAGTCCTCAGGGTGCTCAGTGCTCAGGGTGCTGGGTGCTCAGTGCTCGGGGTGCTCGGTGCTCAGTACTCAGGGTGCTGGGTGCTCAGTACTCATGGTGCTGGGTGCTCAGTACTCAGGGGGCTGGGTGCTCAGTGCTCAGGGTGCTGGGTGCTCAGTGCTCAGGGCGCTTTGTGCTCAGTGCTCGGGGTGCTGGGTGCTCAGTGCTCGGGGTGCTGGGTGGTCAGTGCTCAGTGCTCAGGGTGCTGGGTGCTCAGTGCTCAGTGCTCAGGGTGCTGGGTGCTCAGTACTCAGGGTGCTGGGTGCTCAGTACTCAGGGTGCTGGGTGCTCAGTGATCAGGGTGCTGGGTGTTCAGTACTCTGGGTGTTGGGTGCTCAGTACTCAGGGTGCTGGGTGCTCAGTGCTCGGGGTGCTCGGTGCTCAGTACTCAAGGTGCTGGGTGCTCAGTGCTCAGGGTGCGGGGTGCTCAGTCCTCGGGGTGCTCCGTGCTCAGTGCTCAGGGGGCTGGGTACTCAGTACTCAGGGTGCTCGGTGCTCAGTATTCAGGGTTCTCAGTGCTCAGGGTGCTGGGTGCTCAGTACTCAGGGTTCTCAGTGCTCAGTGTGCTCAGTGCTCAGTGCTCGGGGTGCTGGGTGCTCAGTGCTCGGGGCGCTGGGTGCTCAGTGCTCGGGGTGCTGGGTGCTCAGTACTCAGGGTGCTGTGTGCTCAGTGCTCAGTACTCAGCGTGCTGGGTGCTCAGTGCTCAGAGTGTTGGGTGCTCAGTACTCAGGGTGCTGGGTGCTCAGTGCTCAGTGCTCAGGGTGCTCAGTGCTCAGGGTGCTCAGTGCTCAGGGTGCTGGGTGCTCAGGGTGCTGGGTGCTCAGTGCTCGGGGTGCTTGGTGCTCAGTGCTCAGTGCTCAGGGTGCTGGGTGCTCAGTGCTGAGTGCTCAGGGTGCTGGGTGTTCAGTACTCAGGGTGCTCGGTGCTCAGTGCTCAGGGTGCTGGGTGCTCAGTACTCAGGGTGCTGGGTGCTCAGTGCTCGGGGTGCTGGGTGCTCAGTGCTCAGGGTGATCAGTGCTCAGTACTCAGGGTGCTGGGTTCTCAGTGCTCTGGGTGCTGGGTGCTCAGTCCTCAGGGTGCTCAGTACTCAGGATGCTCTGTGCTCAGTGCTCAGTACTCAGGGTGCTCAGTACTCAGGGTGCTGGGTGCTCAGTGCTCGGGGTGCTGGGTGCTCAGTACTCAGGGTGCTGGGTGCTCAGTACTCGGGGTGCTGGGTGCTCAGTACTCAGGGTGCTGGGTGCTCAGTGCTCGGGGTGCTGGGTGCTCACTGCTCAGAGTGATCGGTGCTCAGTGCTCAGGGTGCTGGGTGCTCAGTCCTCCGGGTGCTCAGTGCTCAGGGTGCTGGGTGCTCATTGCTCGGTGTGCTCGGTGCTCAGTACTCAGGGTGCTGACTGCTCAGTACTCAGGGTGCTGGGTGCTCAGTACTCAGGTTGCTGGTTGCTCAGTACTCAGGGTGCTGGGTGCTCAGTGCTCAGGGTGCTGGGTGCTCAGTGCTCGGGGTGCTGGGTGCTCAGGGCTGTGGTGCTGGGTGCTCAGTGCTCAGGGTGCTGGGTGCTCAGTGCTCAGTGCTCAGGGAGCTGGGTGCTCAGTGCTCAGGGTGCTGGGTGCTCAGTGCTCAGGGTGCTCTGTGCTCAGTACTCAGGGTGCTGGGTGCTCAGTGCTTGGGGTGCTGAGTGCTCAGTGCTCAGGGAGCTGGGTGCTCAGTGCTCAGGGTGCTGGGTGCTCAGTACTCAGGGTGCTGGGTGCTCAGTGCTCGTTGTGCTCGGTGCTCAGTACTCAAGGTGCTGGGTGCTCAGTGCTCAGGGTGCTGGGTGCTCAGTCCTCGGGGTGCTCCGTGCTCAGTGATCAGGGTGCTGGGTGCTCAGTACTCAGGGTGCTCGGTGCTCAGTACTCAGGGTTTTCAGTGCTCAGTACTCAGGGTGCTGAGTGCTCAGTGCTCAGGGTGCTGGGTGCTCAGTACTCAGGGTGCTCAGTGCTCAGTACTCGGGGTGCTTGGTGCTCAGTACTCAGGGTGCTCAGTGCTCAGTACTCCGGGTGCTGGGTGCTCAGTGCTCAGGTTGCTCAGTGCTCAGTGCTCGGGGTGCTGGGTGCTCAGTGCTCGGGGCGCTGGGTGCTCAGTGCTCGGGGTGCTGGGTGCTCAGTACTCGGGGTGCTGGGTGCTCAGTGCTCAGGGTGCTCAGTGCTCAGTACTCAGTGCTCAGGGTGCTCAGTGCTCAGTGCTCAGGGTGCTGGGTGTTCAGTACTCAGGGTGCTGGGTGCTCAGTACTCAGGGTGCTGGCTGCTCAGTGCTCAGTGTGCTGGGAGCTCAGTAGTCTGGGTGTTGGGTGCTCAGTACTCAGTGTGCTGGGTGCTACGTGCTCAGGGTGCTCTGTGCTCAGTGCTCAGGGTTCTGGGTGCTCAGTGCTCAGGGTGCTGGGTGCTCCGTACTCAGGGTGCTGGGTGCTTAGTGCTCGAGGTGCTCGGTGCTCAGTACTCAAGGTGCTGGGTGCTCAGTGCTCAGGGTGCTGGGTGCTCAGTACTCGGGGTTCTCCGTGCTCATGGTGCTGGGTGCTCAGTGCTCAGGGTGCTTGGTGCTCAGTGCTCGGGGTGCTGGGTGCTGAGTGCTCAGGGTGCTGGGTGCTCAGTGCTCGGGGTGCTCGGTGCTCAGTGCTCAGGGTGCTGGGTGCTCAGTACTCAGGGTGCTGGGTGCTTAGTACTCAGGGTGCTCAGTGCTCAGTACACAGGGTGCTGGGTGCTCAGTGCTCGGGGTGCTGGGTGATCGGTGCTCAGTACTCAGGGTGCTGGTTGCTCAGTGCCCGGGTGCTGGGTGCTCAGTCCTCAGGGTGCTCAGTGCTCAGGGTGCTGGGTGCTCAGTACTCATGGTGCTGGGTGCTCAGTACTCAGGGGGCTGGGTGCTCAGTGCTCAGTGTGCTGGGTGCTCAGTGCTCAGGGCGCTGGGTGCTCAGTGCTCGGGGTGCTGGGTGCTCAGTGCTCGGGGTGCTGGGTGGTCAGTGCTCAGTGCTCAAGGTGCTGGGTGCTCAATGCTCAGTGCTCAGGGTGCTGGGTGCTCAGTACTCAGGGTGCTGGGTGCTCAGTACTCAGGGTGCTGGGTGCTCAGTTCTCAGGGTGCTGGGTGATCAGTACTCGGGGTGTTGGGTGCTCAGTACTCAGGGTGCTCAGTGCTCAGTACTCGGGGTGCTGGGTGCTCAGTGCTCAGTGTGCTCAGTGCTCAGTGCTCAGGGTGCTGGGTTCTCAACGCTCGGGGCGCTGGGTGCTCAGTGCTCGGGGTGCTGGGTGCTCTGTACTCAGGGTGCTGTGTGCTCAGTGCTCAGTACTCAGCGTGCTGGGTGCTCAGTGCTCAGAGTGTTGGGTGCTCAGTACTCAGGGTGCTGGGTGCTCAGTGCTCAGTGCTCGGGGTGCTGGGTGCTCACTGCTCAGAGTGATCGGTGCTCAGTGCTCAGGGTGCTGGGTGCTCAGTCCTCCGGGTGCTCAGTGCTCAGGGTGCTGGGTGCTCATTGCTCGGTGTGCTCGGTGCTCAGTACTCAGGGTGCTGAGTGCTCAGTACTCAGGGTGCTGGGTGCTCAGTACTCAGGTTGCTGGTTGCTCAGTACTCAGTGTGCTGGGTGCTCAGTGCTCAGGGTGCTGGGTGCTCAGTGCTCGGAGTGCTGGGTGCTCAGGGCTGTTGTGCTGGGTGCTCAGTGCTCAGTGCTCAGGGTGCTGGGTGCTCAGTGCTCAGTGCTCAGGGTGCTGGTTGCTCAGTACTCAGGGTGCTGGGTGCTCAGTACTCAGGGTGCTGGGTGCTCAGTGCTCAGGGTGCTCTGTGCTCATTACTCAGGGTGCTGGGTGCTCAGTGCTCCTGGTGCTGGGTGCTCAGTGCTCGGGGTGCTGGGTGCTCAGTGCTCGGGGTGCTGGGTGCTCAGTGCTCAGGGTGCTGGGTGCTCAGTACTCAGGGTGCTGGGGGCTCAGTACTCAGGGTGCTGGGTGCTCAGTGTTCAGGGTGCTGGGTGCTCAGTCCTCAGGGTGCTGGGTGCTCAGTACTCAGGGTGTTCGGTGCTCAGTACTCAGGGTGCTCAGTGCTCAGTACTCAGGGTGCTGGTTGCTCAGTGCTCGGGGTGCTCGGTGCTCAGTACTCAGGGTGCTGGGTGCTCAGTACTCAGGGTGCTGGGTGCTCAGTACTCAGGGTGCTGTGTGCTCAGTACTCAGGGTGCTGGGTGCTCAGTACTCAGGGTGCTGTGTGCTCAGTGCTCAGGGTGCTGTGTGCTCAGTACTCAGGGTGCTTGGTGCTCAGTACTTAGTGTGCTCGGTGCTCAGTACTCACGGTGCTGGGTGCTCAGTGCTCAGGGTGCTTTGTACTCAGTACTCAGGGTTCTGGGTGCTTAGTACTCAGGGTGCTGGGTGCTCAGTGCTCAGGGTGCTGGGTGCTCAGTGCTCAGGGTGCTGGGTGCTCAGTACTCAGGGTGCTGGGTGCTCAGTGCTCAGGGTGATCGGTGCTCAGTACTCAGGGTGCTCAGTACTCAGGGTGCTGGGTGCTCAGTGCTCAGGGTGCTGGGTGCTCAGTACTCAGGGTGCTGGGTGCTCAGTGCTCGGTGTGCTGGGTGTTCAGTGCTCAGGGTGCTCAGTGCTCAGGGTGCTGGGTGCTCAGTGCTCGGTGTGCTCGGTGCTCAGGGTGCTGGGTGCTCAGTCCTCAGGGTGCTCAGTGCTCAGGGTGCTGGGTGCTCAGTGCTCGGGGTGCTCGGTGCTCAGTACTCAGGGTGCTGGGTGCTCAGTACTCATGGTGCTGGGTGCTCAGTACTCAGGGGGCTGGGTGCTCAGTGCTCAGGGTGCTGGGTGCTCAGTGCTCAGGGCGCTTTGTGCTCAGTGCTCGGGGTGCTGGGTGCTCAGTGCTCGGGGTGCTGGGTGGTCAGTGCTCAGTGCTCAGGGTGCTGGGTGCTCAGTGCTCAGTGCTCAGGGTGCTGGGTGCTCAGTACTCAGGGTGCTGGGTGCTCAGTACTCAGGGTGCTGGGTGCTCAGTGATCAGGGTGCTGGGTGTTCAGTACTCTGGGTGTTGGGTGCTCAGTACTCAGGGTGCTGGGTGCTCAGTGCTCGGGGTGCTCGGTGCTCAGTACTCAAGGTGCTGGGTGCTCAGTGCTCAGGGTGCGGGGTGCTCAGTCCTCGGGGTGCTCCCTGCTCAGTGCTCAGGGGGCTGGGTACTCAGTACTCAGGGTGCTCGGTGCTCAGTATTCAGGGTTCTCAGTGCTCAGGGTGCTGGGTGCTCAGTACTCAGGGTTCTCAGTGCTCAGTGTGCTCAGTGCTCAGTGCTCGGGGTGCTGGGTGCTCAGTGCTCGGGGCGCTGGGTGCTCAGTGCTCGGGGTGCTGGGTGCTCAGTACTCAGGGTGCTGTGTGCTCAGTGCTCAGTACTCAGCGTGCTGGGTGCTCAGTGCTCAGAGTGTTGGGTGCTCAGTACTCAGGGTGCTGGGTGCTCAGTGCTCAGTGCTCAGGGTGCTCAGTGCTCAGGGTGCTCAGTGCTCAGGGTGCTGGGTGCTCAGGGTGCTGGGTGCTCAGTGCTCGGGGTGCTTGGTGCTCAGTGCTCAGTGCTCAGGGTGCTGGGTGCTCAGTGCTGAGTGCTCAGGGTGCTGGGTGTTCAGTACTCAGGGTGCTCGGTGCTCAGTGCTCAGGGTGCTGGGTGCTCAGTACTCAGGGTGCTGGGTGCTCAGTGCTCGGGGTGCTGGGTGCTCAGTGCTCAGGGTGATCAGTGCTCAGTACTCAGGGTGCTGGGTTCTCAGTGCTCTGGGTGCTGGGTGCTCAGTCCTCAGGGTGCTCAGTACTCAGGATGCTCTGTGCTCAGTGCTCAGTACTCAGGGTGCTCAGTACTCAGGGTGCTGGGTGCTCAGTGCTCGGGGTGCTGGGTGCTCAGTACTCAGGGTGCTGGGTGCTCAGTACTCGGGGTGCTGGGTGCTCAGTACTCAGGGTGCTGGGTGCTCAGTGCTCGGGGTGCTGGGTGCTCACTGCTCAGAGTGATCGGTGCTCAGTGCTCAGGGTGCTGGGTGCTCAGTCCTCCGGGTGCTCAGTGCTCAGGGTGCTGGGTGCTCATTGCTCGGTGTGCTCGGTGCTCAGTACTCAGGGTGCTGACTGCTCAGTAGTCAGGGTGCTGGGTGCTCAGTACTCAGGGTGCTGGGTGCTCAGTGCTCAGGGTGCTGGGTGCTCAGTGCTCGGGGTGCTGGGTGCTCAGGGCTGTGGTGCTGGGTGCTCAGTGCTCAGGGTGCTGGGTGCTCAGTGCTCAGTGCTCAGGGAGCTGGGTGCTCAGTGCTCAGGGTGCTGGGTGCTCAGTGCTCAGGGTGCTCTGTGCTCAGTACTCAGGGTGCTGGGTGCTCAGTGCTTGGGGTGCTGAGTGCTCAGTGCTCAGGGAGCTGGGTGCTCAGTGCTCAGGGTGCTGGGTGCTCAGTACTCAGGGTGCTGGGTGCTCAGTGCTCGTTGTGCTCGGTGCTCAGTACTCAAGGTGCTGGGTGCTCAGTGCTCAGGGTGCTGGGTGCTCAGTCCTCGGGGTGCTCCGTGCTCAGTGATCAGGGTGCTGGGTGCTCAGTACTCAGGGTGCTCGGTGCTCAGTACTCAGGGTTTTCAGTGCTCAGTACTCAGGGTGCTGAGTGCTCAGTGCTCAGGGTGCTGGGTGCTCAGTACTCAGGGTGCTCAGTGCTCAGTACTCGGGGTGCTTGGTGCTCAGTACTCAGGGTGCTCAGTGCTCAGTACTCCGGGTGCTGGGTGCTCAGTGCTCAGGTTGCTCAGTGCTCAGTGCTCGGGGTGCTGGGTGCTCAGTGCTCGGGGCGCTGGGTGCTCAGTGCTCGGGGTGCTGGGTGCTCAGTACTCGGGGTGCTGGGTGCTCAGTGCTCAGGGTGCTCAGTGCTCAGTACTCAGTGCTCAGGGTGCTCAGTGCTCAGTGCTCAGGGTGCTGGGTGTTCAGTACTCAGGGTGCTGGGTGCTCAGTACTCAGGGTGCTGGCTGCTCAGTGCTCAGTGTGCTGGGAGCTCAGTAGTCTGGGTGTTGGGTGCTCAGTACTCAGTGTGCTGGGTGCTCCGTGCTCAGGGTGCTCTGTGCTCAGTGCTCAGGGTTCTGGGTGCTCAGTGCTCAGGGTGCTGGGTGCTCCGTACTCAGGGTGCTGGGTGCTTAGTGCTCGAGGTGCTCGGTGCTCAGTACTCAAGGTGCTGGGTGCTCAGTGCTCAGGGTGCTGGGTGCTCAGTACTCGGGGTTCTCCGTGCTCATGGTGCTGGGTGCTCAGTGCTCAGGGTGCTTGGTGCTCAGTGCTCGGGGTGCTGGGTGCTGAGTGCTCAGGGTGCTGGGTGCTCAGTGCTCGGGGTGCTCGGTGCTCAGTGCTCAGGGTGCTGGGTGCTCAGTACTCAGGGTGCTGGGTGCTTAGTACTCAGGGTGCTCAGTGCTCAGTACACAGGGTGCTGGGTGCTCAGTGCTCGGGGTGCTGGGTGATCGGTGCTCAGTACTCAGGGTGCTGGTTGCTCAGTGCCCGGGTGCTGGGTGCTCAGTCCTCAGGGTGCTCAGTGCTCAGGGTGCTGGGTGCTCAGTACTCATGGTGCTGGGTGCTCAGTACTCAGGGGGCTGGGTGCTCAGTGCTCAGTGTGCTGGGTGCTCAGTGCTCAGGGCGCTGGGTGCTCAGTGCTCGGGGTGCTGGGTGCTCAGTGCTCGGGGTGCTGGGTGGTCAGTGCTCAGTGCTCAAGGTGCTGGGTGCTCAATGCTCAGTGCTCAGGGTGCTGGGTGCTCAGTACTCAGGGTGCTGGGTGCTCAGTACTCAGGGTGCTGGGTGCTCAGTTCTCAGGGTGCTGGGTGATCAGTACTCGGGGTGTTGGGTGCTCAGTACTCAGGGTGCTCAGTGCTCAGTACTCGGGGTGCTGGGTGCTCAGTGCTCAGTGTGCTCAGTGCTCAGTGCTCAGGGTGCTGGGTTCTCAACGCTCGGGGCGCTGGGTGCTCAGTGCTCGGGGTGCTGGGTGCTCTGTACTCAGGGTGCTGTGTGCTCAGTGCTCAGTACTCAGCGTGCTGGGTGCTCAGTGCTCAGAGTGTTGGGTGCTCAGTACTCAGGGTGCTGGGTGCTCAGTGCTCAGTGCTGAGGGTGCTCAGTGCTCAGGGTGCTCAGTGCTCAGGGTGCTGGGTGCTCAGGGTGCTGGGTGCTCAGTGCTCGGGGTGCTGGGTGCTCAGTTCTCAGTGCTCAGGGTGCTGTGTGCTCAGTGCTCAGTGCTCAGGGTGCTGGGTGTTCAGTACTCAGGGTGCTCGGTGCTCAGTGCTCAGGGTGCTAGGTGCTCAGTACTCAGGGTTCTGGGTGCTCAGTGCTCGGGGTGCTGGGTGCTCAGTACTCAGGGTGCTGGGTGCTCAGTACTCAGGGTGCTGGGTGCTCAGTGCTCAGGGTGCTGGGTGCTCAGTACTCAGGGTGCTCGGTGCTCAGTACTCAGGGTGCTCGGTGCTCAGTACTCAGGGTGCTGGGTGCTCAGTACTCAGGGTGCTGGGTGCTCAGTACTCAGGGTGCTGGGTGCTCAGTGCTCAGGGTGCTGGGTGCTCAGTGCTCAGGGTGCTGGGTGCTCAGTGCTCAGAGTGCTGGGTGCTCAGTGCTCAGGGTGCTGGGTGCTCAGTGATCGGGGTGATGGGTGCTGAGTGCTCAGGGAGCTGAGTGCTCAGTGCTCGGGGTGCTCGGTGCTCAGTGCTTAGGGTCCTGAGTGCTCAGTACTCAGGGTGCTGGGTGCTTAGTAATCAGGGTGCTCAGTGCTCAGTACACAGGGTGCTGGGTGCTCAGTGCTCGGGGTGCTGGGTGCTCAGTGCTCAGTACTCAGGGTGCTGGGTGCTCAGTGCTCAGGGTGCTGAGTGCTCAGTACTCAGGGTGCTGGGTGCTCAGTATTCAGGGTGCTTGGTGCTCAGTACTCAGGGTGCTGGGTGCTCAGTGCTCGGGGTGCTCGGTGATCAGTACTCAGGGTGCTGGGTGCTCAGTACTCAGGGTGCTGGGTGTTCAGTGCTCAGGGTGCTGGGTGCTCAGTGCTCAGGGTGCTGGCTGCTCAGTACTCAGTGCTCGGGGTCCTGGGTGCTCCGAGCTCGGGGTGATCTGTTCTCAGTACTCAGGGTGCTGGGTGCTCAGTGCTCGGGGTGCTGGGTGCTCAGTACTCGGGGTGCTCAGTACTCAGGGTACTGGGTGCTCAGTACTCAGTGTGCTGGGTGCTCAGAGCTCGGGGTGCTCGGTGCTCAGTACTCGGGGTGCTGGGTGCTCAGTGCTCAGGGTGCTGGGTGCTCAGTGCTCGGAGTGCTGGGTGCTCAGTGCTGAGGGTGCTGGCTGCTCAGTGCTCAGGGTGCTGGGTGCTCAGTACTCAGGGTGCTAGGTGCTCAGTACTCAGGGTGCTCAGTGCTCAGTACTCAGCGTGCTGGGTGCTCAGTGCTCAGGGTCCTCGGTGCTCAGTACTCACGGTGTTCAGTGCTCAGTACTCAGCGTGCTTTGTGCTCAGTGCTCAGGGTGCTGGGTGCTCAGTACTCAGGGTGCTGGGTGCTCAGTATTCAGGGTGCTGGGTGCTCAGTACTCAGGGTGCTGGGTGCTCAGTGCTCGGGGTGCTCGGTGATCAGTACTCAGGGTGCTGGGTGCTCATTACTCAGGGTGCTGGGTGCTCAGTGCTCAGGGTGCTGGGTGCTCAGTGCTCGGGGTGCTCGGTGATCAGTACTCAGGGTGCTGGGTGCTCAGTGCTCAGGGTGCTGAGTACTCAGTACTCAGGGTGCTGGGTGCTCAGTGCTCGGGGTGCTGGGTGCTCAGTGCTCAGGGTGCTGGGTGCTCAGTACTCAGGGTGCTGGGTGCTCATTACTCAGGGTGCTGGGTGCTCAGTGCTCAGGGTGCTGGGTGCTCAGTCCTCAGGGTGCTGGGTGCTCAGTACTCAGGGTGTTCGGTGCTTAGTACTCAGGGTGCTCAGTGCTCAGTACTCAGGGTGCTGGTTGCTCAGTACTCGGGGTGCTCGGTGCTCAGTACTCACGGTGCTGGGTGCTCAGTACTCAGGGTGCTGGGTGCACCTTACTCAGGGTGCTGGGTGCTCAGTACTCAGGGTGCTGGGTGCTCAGTACTCAGGGTGCTGGGTGCTCAGTGCTCAGGGTGCTGGGTGCTCAGTACTCAGGGTGCTGGGTGCTCAGTACACAGGGTGCTCGGTGCTCAGTACTCAGGGTGCTGGGTGCTCAGTGCTCAGGGTGCTTTGTACTCAGTACTCAGGGTTCTGGGTGCTCAGTACTCAGGGTGCTTGGTGCTCAGTGCTCAGGGTGCTGGGTGCTCAGTGCTCAGGGTGCTGTGTGCTCAGTACTCAGCGTGCTGGGTGCTCAGTGCTCAGGGTGATCGGTGCTCAGTACTCAGGGTGCTCAGTACTCAGGGTGCTGTGTGCTCAGTGCTCATGGTGCTGGGTGCTCAGTACTCAGGGTGCTCAGTGCTCAGGGTGCTGGGTGCTCAGGGTGCCTGGTGCTCAGTGCTCGGGATGCTGGGTGCTCAGTGCTCAGTGCTCAGGGTGCTGGGTGCTCAGTGCTCAGGGTGCTGTGTGCTCAGTGCTCAGTACTCAGCGTGCTGGGTGCTCAGTGCTCAGAGTGTTGGGTGCTCAGTACTCAGGGTGCTGGGTGCTCAGTGCTCAGTGCTCAGGGTGCTCAGTGCTCAGGGTGCTCAGTGCTCTGGGTGCTGGGTGCTCAGGGTGCTGGGTGCTCAGTGCTCGGGGTGCTGGGTGCTCAGTGCTCAGTGCTCAGGGTGCTGGGTGCTCAGTGCTCAGTGCTCAGGTTGCTGGGTGTTCAGTACTCAGGGTGCTGGGTGCTTAGTGCTCGAGGTGCTCGGTGCTCAGTACTCAAGGTGCTGGGTGCTCAGTGCTCAGGGTGCTGGGTGCTCAGTACTAGGGGTTCTCCGTGCTCATGGTGCTGGGTGCTCAGTGCTCAGGGTGATCGGTGCTCAGTACTCAGGGTGCTCAGTACTCAGGGTGCTGTGTGCTCAGTGCTCAGGGTGCTGGGTGCTCAGTACTCAGGGTGCTCAGTGCTCAGGGTGCTGGGTGCTCAGGGTGCCTGGTGCTCAGTGCTCGGGATGCTGGGTGCTCAGTGCTCAGTGCTCAGGGTGCTGGGTGCTCAGTGCTCAGGGTGCTGTGTGCTCAGTGCTCAGTACTCAGCGTGCTGGGTGCTCAGTGCTCAGAGTGTTGGGTGCTCAGTACTCAGGGTGCTGGGTGCTCAGTGCTCAGTGCTCAGGGTGCTCAGTGCTCAGGGTGCTCAGTGCTCTGGGTGCTGGGTGCTCAGGGTGCTGGGTGCTCAGTGCTCGGGGTGCTGGGTGCTCAGTGCTCAGTGCTCAGGGTGCTGGGTGCTCAGTGCTCAGGTTGCTGGGTGTTCAGTACTCAGGGTGCTGGGTGCTTAGTGCTCGAGGTGCTCGGTGCTCAGTACTCAAGGTGCTGGGTGCTCAGTGCTCTGGGTGCTGGGTGCTCAGCGTGCTGGGTGCTCAGTACTCAGGGTGTTGGGTGCTCAGTGCTCAGGGTGCTGGGTGCTCAGTGCTCAGGGTGCTGGGTGCTCAGTGATCGGGGTGCTGGGTGCTCAGTACTCAGGGTGCTCAGTGCTCGGTTAGCTCGGTGCTCAGTACTCAGGGTGCTGGGTGCTCAGTACTCAGTGCTCGGGGTCCTGGGTGCTCCATGCTCGGGGTGCTGGGTGCTCAGTGCTCTGGGTGCTGGGTGCTCAGTACTCAGGGTGCTGGGTGCTCAGTACTCAGGGTGCTGGGTGCTCAGTGCTCAGGGTGCTGTGTGCTCAGTACTCAGGGTGCTGGGTGCTCAGTACTCAGGGTGCTCGGTGCTCAGTACTCAGGGTGCTGGGTCCTCAGTGCTCAGGGTGCTGGGTACTCAGTACTCAGGGTGCTGGGTGCTCAGTACTCAGGGTGCTGGGTGCTCAGTGCTCAGGGTGCTGGGTGCTCAGTGCTCAGGGTGCTGGGTGCTCAGTACTCAGGGTGCTGGGTGCTCAGTGCTCAGGGTGATCGGTGCTCAGAACTCAGGGTGCTCAGTACTCAGGGTGCTGGGTGCTCAGTGCTCAGGGTGCTGGGTGCTCAGTACTCAGGGTGCTGGGTGCTCAGTGCTCGGGGTGCTGGGTGCTCAGTGCTCAGGGTGATCGGTGCTCAGTACTCAGGGTGCTGGGTGCTCAGTGCTCAGGGTGCTGGGTGCTCAGTCCTCAGGGTGCTCAGTGCTCAGGGTGCTGGGTGCTCAGTACTCATGGTGCTGGGTGCTCAGTACTCAGGGGGCTGGGTGCTCAGTGCTCAGTGTGCTGGGTGCTCAGTGCTCAGGGCGCTGGGTGCTCAGTGCTCGGGGTGCTGGGTGCTCAGTGCTCAGGGTGCTGGGTGGTCAGTGCTCAGTGCTCAAGGTGCTGGGTCCTCAGTGCTCAGTGCTCAGGGTGCTGGGTGCTCAGTACTCAGGGTGCTGGGTGCTCAGTACTCAGGGTGCTGGGTGCTCAGTTCTCAGGGTGCTGGGTGATCAGTACTCGGGGTGTTGGGTGCTCAGTACTCAGGGTGCTCAGTGCTCAGTACTCGGGGTGCTGGGTGCTCAGTGCTCAGTGTGCTCAGTGCTCAGTGCTCAGGGTGCTGGGTTCTCAATGCTCGGGGCGCTGGGTTCTCAGTGCTCGGGGTGCTGGGTGCTCTGTACTCAGGGTGCTGTGTGCTCAGTGCTCAGTACTCAGCGTGCTGGGTGCTCAGTGCTCAGAGTGTTGGGTGCTCAGTACTCAGGGTGCTGGGTGCTCAGTGCTCAGTGCTGAGGGTGCTCAGTGCTGAGGGTGCTCAGTGCTCAGGGTGCTGGGTGCTCAGGGTGCTGGGTGCTCAGTGCTCGGGGTGCTGGGTGCTCAGTTCTCAGTGCTCAGGGTGCTGTGTGCTCAGTGCTCAGTGCTCAGGGTGCTGGGTGTTCAGTACTCAGGGTGCTCGGTGCTCAGTGCTCAGGGTGCTAGGTGCTCAGTACTCATGGTTCTGGGTGCTCAGTGCTCGGGGTGCTGGGTGCACAGTACTCAGGGTGCTGGGTGCTCAGTACTCAGGGTGCTGGGTGCTCAGTGCTCAGGGTGCTGGATGCTCAGTACTCAGGGTGCTCGGTGCTCAGTACTCAGGGTGCTCGGTGCTCAGTACTCAGGGTGCTGGGTGCTCAGTACTCAGGGTGCTGGGTGCTCAGTACTCAGGGTGCTGGGTGCTCAGTGCTCAGGGTGCTGGGTGCTCAGTGCTCTGGGTGCTGGGTGCTCAGTGCTCAGAGTGCTGGGTGCTCAGTGCTCAGGGTGCTGGGTGCTCAGTGATCGGGGTGATGGGTGCTGAGCGCTCAGGGTGCTGGGTGCTCAGTGATCGGGGTGATGGGTGCTGATTGCTCAGGGTGCTGGGTGCTCAGTGCTCGGGGTGCTGGGTGCTCAGTGCTCAGGGTGATCAGTGCTCAGTACTCAGGGTGCTGGGTGCTCAGTACTCAGGGTGCTGGGTGCTCAGTGCTCAGGGTGCTGGGTGCTCAGTACTCAGGGTGCTGGGTGCTCAGTACTCAGGGTGCTCCGTGCTCAGTACTCAGGGTGCTGGGTGCTCAGTGCTCAGGGTGCTTTGTACTCAGTACTCAGGGTTCTGGGTGCTCAGTACTCAGGGTGCTGTGTGCTCAATGCTCAGGGTGCTGGGTGCTCAGTGCTCAGGGTGCTGGGTGCTCAGTACTCAGTGTGCTGGGTGCTCAGTGCTCAGGGTGATCGGTGCTCAGTACTCAGGGTGCTCAGTACTCAGGGTGCGGGGTGCTCAGTACTCAGGGTGCTGGGTGCTCAGCGCTCAGGGTGCTGGGTGCTCAGTGCTCTGGGTGCTGGGTGCTCAGTGCTCAGGGTGCTGGGTGCTCAGTGCTCAGGGTGCTGGGTGCTCAGTGATCGGGGTGATGGGTGCTGAGTGCTCAGGGTGCTGGGTGCTCAGTGCTCGGGGTGCTCGGTGCTCAGTGCTCAGGGTCCTGGGTGCTCAGTACTCAGGGTGCTAGGTGCTTAGTAATCAGGGTGCTCAGTGCTCAGTACACAGGGTGCTGGGTGCTCAGTGCTCGGGGTGCTGGGTGCTCAGTGCTCAGTACACAGGGTGCTGGGTGCTCAGTTCTCAGGGTGCTGAGTGCTCAGTACTCAGCGTGCTGGGTGCTCAGTACTCAGGGTGCTGGGTGCTCAGTGCTCAGGGTGCTGGGTGCTCAGTGCTCAGGGTGCTGGGTGCTCAGTGCTCGGGGAGCTCGGTGCTCAGTACACCGGGTACTGGGTGTTCAGTACTCAGTGCTCGGGGTCCTGGGTTCTCCGTGCTCGGGGTGCTGGGTGCTCAGTACTCAGGGTGCTGGGTGCTCATTCTCGGGGTGCTGGGTGCTCAGTGCTCGGGGTGCTGGGTGCTCAGTACTCAGGGTGCTGGGGGCTCAGTACTCAGGGTGCTGGGTGCTCAGTACTCAGGGTGCTCGGTTCTCAGTTCTCAGGGTGCTGGGTGCTCAGTGCTCGGGGTGCTGGGTGCTCAGTACTCGGGGTGCTCAGTACTCAGGGTACTGGGTGCTCAGTACTCAGGGTGCTGGGTGCTCAGTGCTCGGGGTGCTCGGTGCTCAGTACTCGGGGTGCTGGGTGCTCAGTACTCGGGGTGCTGGGTGCTCAGTGCTCAGGGTGCTGGGTGCTCAGTGCTCGGGGTTCTGGGTGCTCAGTGCTGAGGGTGCTGGCTGCTCAGTGCTCAGGGTGCTGGGTGCTCAGTACTCAGGGTGCTAGGTGCTCAGTACTCAGGGTGCTGGGTGCTCAGTGCTCAGGGTGCTGGGTGCTCAGTGCTCGGGGTGCTGGGTGCTCAGTGCTCAGGGTGCTGGGTGCTCAGTGCTCGGGGTGCTGGGTGCTCAGTGCTCAGGGTGCTGGGGGCTCAGTACTCAGGGTGCTGGGGGCACAGTACTCAGGGTGCTGGGTGCTCATTGTTCAGGGTGCTGGGTGCTCAGTCCTCAGGGTGCTGGGTGCTCAGTACTCAGGGTGTTCGGTGCTCAGTACTCAGGGTGATCAGTTCTCAGTACTCAGGGTGCTGGTTGCTCAGTGCTTGGGGTGCTCGGTGCTCAGTCCTCAGGGTGCTGGGTGCTCAGTACTCAGGGTGCTGGGTGCTCAGTACTCTGGGTGCTGGGTGCTCAGTACTCAGGGTGCTGGGTGCTCAGTACTCAGGGTGCTGGGTGCTCAGTGCTCAGGGTGCTGGGTGCTCAGTACTCAGGATGCTTGGTGGTCAGTACTTAGTGTGCTCGGTGCTCAGTACTCAGGGTGCTGGGTGCTCAGTGCTCAGGGTGCTTTGTACTCAGTACTCAGGGTTCTGGGTGCTCAGTACTCAGGGTGCTGGGTGCTCAGTGCTCAGGGTGCTGGGTGCTCAGTACTCAGGGTGCTGGGTGCTCAGTGCTCAGGGTGATCGGTGCTCAGTACTCAGGGTGCTCAGTACTCAGGGTGCTGGGTGCTCAGTGCTCAGGGTGCTGGGTGCTCAGTACTCAGGGTGCTGGGTGCTCAGTGCTCGGGGTGCTGGGTGCTCAGTACTCAGGGTGCTGGGTGCTCAGTACTCAGGGTGCTGGGTGCTCAGTACTCAGGGTGCTGCGTGCTCAGTACTCAGGGTGCTGGGTGCTCAGTGCTCAGGGTGCTGGGTGCTCAGTACTCAGGATGCTTGGTGCTCAGTACTTAGTGTGCTCGGTGCTCAGTACTCAGGGTGCTGGGTGCTCTGTGCTCAGGGTGCTTTGTACTCAGTACTCAGGGTTCTGGGTGCTCAGTACTCAGGGTGCTGGGTGCTCAGTGCTCAGGGTGCTGGGTGCTCAGTACTCAGGGTGCTGGGTGCTCAGTGCTCAGGGTGATCGGTGCTCAGTACTCAGGGTGCTCAGTACTCAGGGTGCTGGGTGCTCAGTGCTCAGGGTGCTGGGTGCTCAGTACTCAGGGTGCTGGGTGCTCAGTGCTCGGGGTGCTGGGTGCTCAGTGCTCAGGGTGCTCAGTGCTCAGGGTGCTGGGTGCTCAGTGCTCGGGGTGCTCGGTGCTCAGGGTGCTGGGTGCTTAGTCCTCAGGGTGCTCAGTGCTCAGGGTGCTGGGTGCTCAGTGCTCGGGGTGCTCGGTGCTCAGTACTCAGGGTGCTGGGTGCTCAGTACTCATGGTGCTGGGTGCTCAGTACTCAGGGGGCTGGGTGCTCAGTGCTCAGGGTGCCGGGTGCTCAGTGCTCAGGGCGCTAGGTGCTCAGTGCTCGGGGTGCTGGGTGCTCAGTGCTCGGGGTGCTGGGTGGTCAGTGCTCAGTGCTCAGGGTGCTGGGTGCTCAGTACTCAGGGTGCTGGGTGCTCAGTACTCAGGGTGCTGGGTGCTCAGTACTCAGGGTGCTGGGTGCTCAGTGATCAGTGTGCTGGGTGCTCAGTACTCTGGGTGTTGGGTGCTCAGTACTCAGGGTGCTGTGTGCTCAGTGCTCCGGGTGCTCGGTGCTCAGTACTCAAGGTGCTGGGTGCTCAGTGCTCAGGGTGCGGGGTGCTCAGTCCTCGGGGTGCTCCGTGCTCAGTGCTCAGGGGGCTGGGTGCTCAGTACTCAGGGTGCTCGGTGCTCAGTACTCAGGGTTCTCAGTGCTCAGGGTGCTGGGTGCTCAGTACTCAGGGTGCTCAGTGCTCAGTACTCGGGGTGCTGGGTGCTCAGTACTCAGGGTGCTCAGTGCTCAGTACTCGGTGTGCTGGGTGCTCAGTGCTCAGTGTGCTCAGTGCTCAGTGCTCGGAGTGCTGGGTGCTCAGTGCTCGGGGCGCTGGGTGCTCAGTGCTCGGGGTGCTGGGTGCTCAGTACTCAGGGTGCTGTGTGCTCAGTGCTCAGTACTCAGCGTGCTGGGTGCTCAGTGCTCAGAGTGTTGGGTGCTCAGTACTCAGGGTGCTGGGTGCTCAGTGCTCAGTGCTCAGGGTGCTCAGTGCTCAGGGTGCTCAGTGCTCAGGGTGCTGGGTGCTCAGGGTGCTGGGTGCTCAGTGCTCGGTGTGCTGGGTGCTCAGTGCTCAGTGCTCAGGGTGCTGGGTGCTCAGTGCTGAGTGCTCAGGGTGCTGGGTGTTCAGTACTCAGGGTGCTCGGTGCTCAGTGCTCAGGGTGCTGGGTGCTCAGTGCTCGGGGTGCTGGGTGCTCAGTGCTCGGGGTGCTGGGTGCTCAGTGCTCAGGGTGATCAGTGCTCAGTACTCAGGGTGCTGGGTTCTCATTGCTCTGGGTGCTGGGTGCTCAGTCCTCAGGGTGCTCAGTACTCAGGATGATCTGTGCTCAGTTCTCAGTACTCAGGGTGCTCAGTACTCAGGGTGCTGTGTGCTCAGTGCTCGGGGTGCTGGGTGCTCAGTACTCAGGGTGCTGGGTGCTCAGTACTCGGGGTGCTGGGTGCTCAGTACTCAGGGTGCTGGGTGCTCAGTGCTCGGGGTGCTGGGTGCTCACTGCTCAGAGTGATCGGTGCTCAGTGCTCAGGGTGCTGGGTGCTCAGTCCTCCGGGTGCTCAGTGCTCAGGGTGCTGGGTGCTCAGTACTAGGGGTTCTCCGTGCTCATGGTGCTGGGTGCTCAGTGCTCAGGGTGATCGGTGCTCAGTACTCAGGGTGCTCAGTACTCAGGGTGCTGTGTGCTCAGTGCTCAGGGTGCTGGGTGCTCAGTACTCAGGGTGCTCAGTGCTCAGGGTGCTGGGTGCTCAGGGTGCCTGGTGCTCAGTGCTCGGGATGCTGGGTGCTCAGTGCTCAGTGCTCAGGTTGCTGGGTGCTCAGTGCTCAGGGTGCTGTGTGCTCAGTGCTCAGTACTCAGCGTGCTGGGTGCTCAGTGCTCAGAGTGTTGGGTGCTCAGTACTCAGGGTGCTGGGTGCTCAGTGCTCAGTGCTCAGGGTGCTCAGTGCTCAGGGTGCTCAGTGCTCTGGGTGCTGGGTGCTCAGGGTGCTGGGTGCTCAGTGCTCGGGGTGCTGGGTGCTCAGTGCTCAGTGCTCAGGGTGCTGGGTGCTCAGTGCTCAGGTTGCTGGGTGTTCAGTACTCAGGGTGCTGGGTGCTTAGTGCTCGAGGTGCTCGGTGCTCAGTACTCAAGGTGCTGGGTGCTCAGTGCTCTGGGTGCTGGGTGCTCAGCGTGCTGGGTGCTCAGTACTCAGGGTGTTGGGTGCTCAGTGCTCAGGGTACTGGGTGCTCAGTGCTCAGGGTGCTGGGTGCTCAGTGATCGGGGTGCTGGGTGCTCAGTACTCAGGGTGCTCAGTGCTCGGTTAGCTCGGTGCTCAGTACTCAGGGTGCTGGGTGCTCAGTACTCAGTGCTCGGGGTCCTGGGTGCTCCATGCTCGGGGTGCTGGGTGCTCAGTGCTCTGGGTGCTGGGTGCTCAGTACTCAGGGTGCTGGGTGCTCAGTACTCAGGGTGCTGGGTGCTCAGTGCTCAGGGTGCTGTGTGCTCAGTACTCAGGGTGCTGGGTGCTCAGTACTCAGGGTGCTCGGTGCTCAGTACTCAGGGTGCTGGGTCCTCAGTGCTCAGGGTGCTGGGTACTCAGTACTCAGGGTGCTGGGTGCTCAGTACTCAGGGTGCTGGGTGCTCAGTGCTCAGGGTGCTGGGTGCTCAGTGCTCAGGGTGCTGGGTGCTCAGTACTCAGGGTGCTGGGTGCTCAGTGCTCAGGGTGATCGGTGCTCAGAACTCAGGGTGCTCAGTACTCAGGGTGCTGGGTGCTCAGTGCTCAGGGTGCTGGGTGCTCAGTACTCAGGGTGCTGGGTGCTCAGTGCTCGGGGTGCTGGGTGCTCAGTGCTCAGGGTGATCGGTGCTCAGTACTCAGGGTGCTGGGTGCTCAGTGCTCAGGGTGCTGGGTGCTCAGTCCTCAGGGTGCTCAGTGCTCAGGGTGCTGGGTGCTCAGTACTCATGGTGCTGGGTGCTCAGTACTCAGGGGGCTGGGTGCTCAGTGCTCAGTGTGCTGGGTGCTCAGTGCTCAGGGCGCTGGGTGCTCAGTGCTCGGGGTGCTGGGTGCTCAGTGCTCAGGGTGCTGGGTGGTCAGTGCTCAGTGCTCAAGGTGCTGGGTCCTCAGTGCTCAGTGCTCAGGGTGCTGGGTGCTCAGTACTCAGGGTGCTGGGTGCTCAGTACTCAGGGTGCTGGGTGCTCAGTTCTCAGGGTGCTGGGTGATCAGTACTCGGGGTGTTGGGTGCTCAGTACTCAGGGTGCTCAGTGCTCAGTACTCGGGGTGCTGGGTGCTCAGTGCTCAGTGTGCTCAGTGCTCAGTGCTCAGGGTGCTGGGTTCTCAACGCTCGGGGCGCTGGGTTCTCAGTGCTCGGGGTGCTGGGTGCTCTGTACTCAGGGTGCTGTGTGCTCAGTGCTCAGTACTCAGCGTGCTGGGTGCTCAGTGCTCAGAGTGTTGGGTGCTCAGTACTCAGGGTGCTGGGTGCTCAGTGCTCAGTGCTGAGGGTGCTCAGTGCTGAGGGTGCTCAGTGCTCAGGGTGCTGGGTGCTCAGGGTGCTGGGTGCTCAGTGCTCGGGGTGCTGGGTGCTCAGTTCTCAGTGCTCAGGGTGCTGTGTGCTCAGTGCTCAGTGCTCAGGGTGCTGGGTGTTCAGTACTCAGGGTGCTCGGTGCTCAGTGCTCAGGGTGCTAGGTGCTCAGTACTCATGGTTCTGGGTGCTCAGTGCTCGGGGTGCTGGGTGCTCAGTACTCAGGGTGCTGGGTGCTCAGTACTCAGGGTGCTGGGTGCTCAGTGCTCAGGGTGCTGGATGCTCAGTACTCAGGGTGCTCGGTGCTCAGTACTCAGGGTGCTCGGTGCTCAGTACTCAGGGTGCTGGGTGCTCAGTACTCAGGGTGCTGGGTGCTCAGTACTCAGGGTGCTGGGTGCTCAGTGCTCAGGGTGCTGGGTGCTCAGTGCTCTGGGTGCTGGGTGCTCAGTGCTCAGAGTGCTGGGTGCTCAGTGCTCAGGGTGCTGGGTGCTCAGTGATCGGGGTGATGGGTGCTGAGCGCTCAGGGTGCTGGGTGCTCAGTGATCGGGGTGATGGGTGCTGATTGCTCAGGGTGCTGGGTGCTCAGTGCTCGGGGTGCTGGGTGCTCAGTGCTCAGGGTGATCAGTGCTCAGTACTCAGGGTGCTGGGTGCTCAGTACTCAGGGTGCTGGGTGCTCAGTGCTCAGGGTGCTGGGTGCTCAGTACTCAGGGTGCTGGGTGCTCAGTACTCAGGGTGCTCCGTGCTCAGTACTCAGGGTGCTGGGTGCTCAGTGCTCAGGGTGCTTTGTACTCAGTACTCAGGGTTCTGGGTGCTCAGTACTCAGGGTGCTGTGTGCTCAATGCTCAGGGTGCTGGGTGCTCAGTGCTCAGGGTGCTGGGTGCTCAGTACTCAGTGTGCTGGGTGCTCAGTGCTCAGGGTGATCGGTGCTCAGTACTCAGGGTGCTCAGTACTCAGGGTGCTGGGTGCTCAGTACTCAGGGTGCTGGGTGCTCAGCGCTCAGGGTGCTGGGTGCTCAGTGCTCTGGGTGCTGGGTGCTCAGTGCTCAGGGTGCTGGGTGCTCAGTGCTCAGGGTGCTGGGTGCTCAGTGATCGGGGTGATGGGTGCTGAGTGCTCAGGGTGCTGGGTGCTCAGTGCTCGGGGTGCTCGGTGCTCAGTGCTCAGGGTCCTGGGTGCTCAGTACTCAGGGTGCTAGGTGCTTAGTAATCAGGGTGCTCAGTGCTCAGTACACAGGGTGCTGGGTGCTCAGTGCTCGGGGTGCTGGGTGCTCAGTGCTCAGTACACAGGGTGCTGGGTGCTCAGTTCTCAGGGTGCTGAGTGCTCAGTACTCAGCGTGCTGGGTGCTCAGTACTCAGGGTGCTGGGTGCTCAGTGCTCAGGGTGCTGGGTGCTCAGTGCTCAGGGTGCTGGGTGCTCAGTGCTCGGGGAGCTCGGTGCTCAGTACACCGGGTACTGGGTGTTCAGTACTCAGTGCTCGGGGTCCTGGGTGCTCCGTGCTCGGGGTGCTGGGTGCTCAGTACTCAGGGTGCTGGGTGCTCATTCTCGGGGTGCTGGGTGCTCAGTGCTCGGGGTGCTGGGTGCTCAGTACTCAGGGTGCTGGGGGCTCAGTACTCAGGGTGCTGGGTGCTCAGTACTCAGGGTGCTCGGTTCTCAGTTCTCAGGGTGCTGGGTGCTCAGTGCTCGGGGTGCTGGGTGCTCAGTACTCGGGGTGCTCAGTACTCAGGGTACTGGGTGCTCAGTACTCAGGGTGCTGGGTGCTCAGTGCTCGGGGTGCTCGGTGCTCAGTACTCGGGGTGCTGGGTGCTCAGTACTCGGGGTGCTGGGTGCTCAGTGCTCAGGGTGCTGGGTGCTCAGTGCTCGGGGTTCTGGGTGCTCAGTGCTGAGGGTGCTGGCTGCTCAGTGCTCAGGGTGCTGGGTGCTCAGTACTCAGGGTGCTAGGTGCTCAGTACTCATTGTGCTCAGTGCTCAGTACTCAGCGTGCTGGGTGCTCAGTGCTCAGGGTCCTCGGTGCTCAGTACTAAGGGTGCTCAGTGCTCAGTACTCAGCGTGCTTTGTTCTCAGTGCTCAGGGTGCTGGGTGCTCAGTACTCAGGGTGCTGGGTGCTCAGTACTCAGGGTGCTGGGTGCTCAGTACTCAGGGTGCTGGGTGCTCAGTGCTCGGGGTGCTCGGTGATCAGTACTCAGGGTGCTGGGTGCTCAGTGCTCAGGGTGCTGAGTACTCAGTACTCAGGGTGCTGGGTGCTCAGTGCTCAGGGTGCTGGGTGCTCAGTGCTCAGGGTGCTGGGTGCTCAGTGCTCGGGGTGCTGGGTGCTCAGTGCTCAGGGTGCTGGGTGCTCAGTGCTCGGGGTGCTGGGTGCTCAGTGCTCAGGGTGCTGGGTGCTCAGTACTCAGGGTGCTGGGGGCACAGTACTCAGGGTGCTGGGTGCTCATTGTTCAGGGTGCTGGGTGCTCAGTCCTCAGGGTGCTGGGTGCTCAGTACTCAGGGTGTTCGGTGCTCAGTACTCAGGGTGATCAGTGCTCAGTACTCAGGGTGCTGGTTGCTCAGTGCTTGGGGTGCTCGGTGCTCAGTCCTCAGGGTGCTGGGTGCTCAGTACTCAGGGTGCTGGGTGCTCAGTACTCTGGGTGCTGGGTGCTCAGTACTCAGGGTGCTGGGTGCTCAGTACTCAGGGTGCTGGGTGCTCAGTGCTCAGGGTGCTGGGTGCTCAGTACTCAGGATGCTTGGTGGTCAGTACTTAGTGTGCTCGGTGCTCAGTACTCAGGGTGATGGGTGCTCAGTGCTCAGGGTGCTTTGTACTCAGTACTCAGGGTTCTGGGTGCTCAGTACTCAGGGTGCTGGGTGCTCAGTGCTCAGGGTGCTGGGTGCTCAGTACTCAGGGTGCTGGGTGCTCAGTGCTCAGGGTGATCGGTGCTCAGTACTCAGGGTGCTCAGTACTCAGGGTGCTGGGTGCTCAGTGCTCAGGGTGCTGGGTGCTCAGTACTCAGGGTGCTGGGTGCTCAGTGCTCGGGGTGCTGGGTGCTCAGTACTCAGGGTGCTGGGTGCTCAGTACTCAGGGTGCTGGGTGCTCAGTACTCAGGGTGCTGCGTGCTCAGTACTCAGGGTGCTGGGTGCTCAGTGCTCAGGGTGCTGGGTGCTCAGTACTCAGGATGCTTGGTGCTCAGTACTTAGTGTGCTCGGTGCTCAGTACTCAGGGTGCTGGGTGCTCAGTGCTCAGGGTGCTTTGTACTCAGTACTCAGGGTTCTGGGTGCTCAGTACTCAGGGTGCTGGGTGCTCAGTGCTCAGGGTGCTGGGTGCTCAGTACTCAGGGTGCTGGGTGCTCAGTGCTCAGGGTGATCGGTGCTCAGTACTCAGGGTGCTCAGTACTCAGGGTGCTGGGTGCTCAGTGCTCAGGGTGCTGGGTGCTCAGTACTCAGGGTGCTGGGTGCTCAGTGCTCGGGGTGCTGGGTGCTCAGTGCTCAGGGTGCTCAGTGCTCAGGGTGCTGGGTGCTCAGTGCTCGGGGTGCTCGGTGCTCAGGGTGCTGGGTGCTTAGTCCTCAGGGTGCTCAGTGCTCAGGGTGCTGGGTGCTCAGTGCTCGGGGTGCTCGGTGCTCAGTACTCAGGGTGCTGGGTGCTCAGTACTCATGGTGCTGGGTGCTCAGTACTCAGGGGGCTGGGTGCTCAGTGCTCAGGGTGCCGGGTGCTCAGTGCTCAGGGCGCTAGGTGCTCAGTGCTCGGGGTGCTGGGTGCTCAGTGCTCGGGGTGCTGGGTGGTCAGTGCTCAGTGCTCAGGGTGCTGGGTGCTCAGTACTCAGGGTGCTGGGTGCTCAGTACTCAGGGTGCTGGGTGCTCAGTACTCAGGGTGCTGGGTGCTCAGTGATCAGGGTGCTGGGTGCTCAGTACTCTGGGTGTTGGGTGCTCAGTACTCAGGGTGCTGTGTGCTCAGTGCTCCGGGTGCTCGGTGCTCAGTACTCAAGGTGCTGGGTGCTCAGTGCTCAGGGTGCGGGGTGCTCAGTCCTCGGGGTGCTCCGTGCTCAGTGCTCAGGGGGCTGGGTGCTCAGTACTCAGGGTGCTCGGTGCTCAGTACTCAGGGTTCTCAGTGCTCAGGGTGCTGGGTGCTCAGTACTCAGGGTGCTCAGTGCTCAGTACTCGGGGTGCTGGGTGCTCAGTACTCAGGGTGCTCAGTGCTCAGTACTCGGTGTGCTGGGTGCTCAGTGCTCAGTGTGCTCAGTGCTCAGTGCTCGGAGTGCTGGGTGCTCAGTGCTCGGGGCGCTGGGTGCTCAGTGCTCGGGGTGCTGGGTGCTCAGTACTCAGGGTGCTGTGTGCTCAGTGCTCAGTACTCAGTGTGCTGGGTGCTCAGTGCTCAGAGTGTTGGGTGCTCAGTACTCAGGGTGCTGGGTGCTCAGTGCTCAGTGCTCAGGGTGCTCAGTGCTCAGGGTGCTCAGTGCTCAGGGTGCTGGGTGCTCAGGGTGCTGGGTGCTCAGTGCTCGGTGTGCTGGGTGCTCAGTGCTCAGTGCTCAGGGTGCTGGGTGCTCAGTGCTGAGTGCTCAGGGTGCTGGGTGTTCAGTACTCAGGGTGCTCGGTGCTCAGTGCTCAGGGTGCTGGGTGCTCAGTGCTCGGGGTGCTGGGTGCTCAGTGCTCGGGGTGCTGGGTGCTCAGTGCTCAGGGTGATCAGTGCTCAGTACTCAGGGTGCTGGGTTCTCATTGCTCTGGGTGCTGGGTGCTCAGTCCTCAGGGTGCTCAGTACTCAGGATGATCTGTGCTCAGTTCTCAGTACTCAGGGTGCTCAGTACTCAGGGTGCTGTGTGCTCAGTGCTCGGGGTGCTGGGTGCTCAGTACTCAGGGTGCTGGGTGCTCAGTACTCGGGGTGCTGGGTGCTCAGTACTCAGGGTGCTGGGTGCTCAGTGCTCGGGGTGCTGGGTGCTCACTGCTCAGAGTGATCGGTGCTCAGTGCTCAGGGTGCTGGGTGCTCAGTCCTCCGGGTGCTCAGTGCTCAGGGTGCTGGGTGCTCATTGCTCATTGTGCTCGGTGCTCAGTACTCAGGGTGCTGAGTGCTCAGTACTCAGGGTGCTGGGTGCTCAGTACTCAGGTTGCTGGTTGCTCAGTACTCAGTGTGCTGGGTGCTCAGTGCTCAGGGTGCAGGGTGCTCAGTGCTCGGGGTGCTGGGTGCTCAGGGCTGTGGTGCTGGGTGCACAGTGCTCAGTGGTCAGGGTGCTGGGTGCTCAGTGCTCAGTGCTCAGGGTGCTGGTTGCTCAGTACTCAGGGTGCTGGGTGCTCAGTACTCAGGGTGCTGGGTGCTCAGTGCTCAGGGTGCTCTGTGCTCAGTACTCAGGGTGCTGGGTGCTCCGTGCTTGGGGTGCTGCGTGCTCAGTGCTCAGGGAGCTGGGTGCTCAGTGCTCAGGGTGCTGGGTGCTCAGTACTCAGGGTGCTGGGTTCTCAGTGCTCGTTGTGCTCGGTGCTCAGTACTCAAGGTGCTGGGTGCTCAGTGCTCAGGGTGCTTGGTGCTCAGTCCTCGGGGTGCTCCGTGCTCAGTGATCAGGGTGCTGGGTGCTCAGTACTCAGGGTGCTCGGTGCTCAGTACTCAGGGTTTTCAGTGCTCAGTACTCAGGGTGCTGGGTGCTCAGTGCTCAGGGTGCTGGGTGCTCAGTACTCAGGGTGCTCAGTGCTCAGTACTCGGGGTGCTTGGTGCTCAGTACTCAGGGTGCTCAGTGCTCAGTACTCGGGGTGCTGGGTGCTCAGTGCTCAGGGTGCTGAGTGCTCAGTGCTCGGGGCGCTGGGTGCTCAGTGCTCGGGGTGCTGGGTGCTCAGTACTCGGGGTGCTGGGTGCTCAGTGCTCAGGGTGCTCAGTGCTCAGTACTCAGTGCTCAGGGTGCTCAGTGCTCAGTGCTCAGGGTGCTGGGTGTTCAGTACTCAGGGTGCTGGGTGCTCAGTACTCAGGGTGCTGGGTGCTCAGTGCTCAGGGTGCTGGGAGCTCAGTAGTCTGGGTGTTGGGTGCTCAGTACTCAGGGTGCTGGGTGCTCCGTGCTCAGGGTGCTGGGTGCTCAGTGCTCAGGGTTCTGGGTACTCAGTGCTCAGGGTGCTGGGTGCTCAGTACTCAGGGTGCTGGGTGCTTAGTGCTCGAGGTGCTCGGTGCTCAGTACTCAAGGTGCTGGGTGCTCAGTGCTCAGGGTGCTGGGTGCTCAGTACTCGGGGATCTCCGTGCTCATGGTGCTGGGTGCTCAGTGCTCAGGGTGCTGGGTGCTCAGTGCTCGGGGTGCTGGGTGCTGAGTGCTCAGGGTGCTAGGTGCTCAGTGCTCGGGGTGCTCGGTGCTCAGTGCTCAGGGTGCTGGGTGCTCAGTACTCAGGGTGCTGGGTGTTTAGTACTCAGGGTGCTCAGTGCTCAGTACACAGGGTGCTGGGTGCTCAGTGCTCGGGGTGCTGGGTGCTCAGTGCTCAGTACTCAGGGTGCTGGGTGCTCAGTGCTCACGGTGCTGGGTGCTCAGTACTCAGCGTGCTGGGTGCTCAGTACTCAGGGTGCTGGCAGCTCAGTGCTCAGGGTGCTGGGTGCTCAGTGCTCAGGGTGCTGGGTGCTCAGTGATCGGGGTGCTGGGTGCTCAGTACTCAGGGTGCTCAGTGCTCGGTTAGCTCGGTGCTCAGTACTCAGGGTGCTGGGTGCTCAGTACTCAGTGCTCGGGGTCCTGGGTGCTCCGTGCTCGGGGTGCTGGGTGCTCAGTGCTCTGGGTGCTGGGTGCTCAGTACTCAGGGTGCTGGGTGCTCAGTACTCAGGGTGCTGGGTGCTCAGTGCTCAGGGTGCTGTGTGCTCAGTACTCAGGGTGCTGGGTGCTCAGTACTCAGGGTGCTCGGTGCTCAGTACTCAGGGTGCTGGGTCCTCAGTGCTCAGGGTGCTGGGTACTCAGTACTCAGGGTGCTGGGTGCTCAGTACTCAGCTTGCTGGGTGCTCAGTGCTCAGGGTGCTGGGTGCTCAGTGCTCAGGGTGCTGGGTGCTCAGTACTCAGGGTGCTGGGTGCTCAGTGCTCAGGGTGATCGGTGCTCAGTACTCAGGGAGCTCAGTACTCAGGGTGCTGGGTGCTCAGTGCTCAGGGTGCTTGGTGCTCAGTACTCAGGGTGCTGGGTGCTCAGTGCTCAGGGTGCTGAGTACTCAGTACTCAGGGTGCTGGGTGCTCAGTGCTCAGGGTGCTGGGTTTTCAGTGCTCAGGGTGCTGGGTGCTCAGTGCTCGGGGTGCTGGGTGCTCAGTGCTCGGGGTGCTGGGTGCTCAGTGCTCGGGGTGCTGGGTGCTCAGTGCTCGGGGTGCTGGGTGCTCAGTGCTCAGGGTGATCGGTGCTCAGTACTCAGTGTGCTGGGTGCTCAGTGCTCAGGGTGCTGGGTGCTCAGTCCTCAGGGTGCTCAGTGCTCAGGGTGCTGGGTGCTCAGTACTCATGGTGCTGGGTGCTCAGTACTCAGGGGGCTGTTTGCTCAGTGCTCAGTGCTCAGTGTGCTGGGTGCTCAGTGCTCAGGGCGCTGGGTGCTCAGTGCTCGGTGTGCTGGGTTCTCAGTGCTCGGGGTGCTGGGTGGTCAGTGCTCAGTGCTCAAGGTGCTGGGTGCTCAGTGCTCAGTGCTCAGGGTGCTGGGTGCTCAGTACTCAGGG